>NC_067157.1:20100178-20400178 GCF_903995435.1 Acomys russatus | reverse complement strand
GTATGTAACATGTTAAAAGAAGCATACAATGTTTCCAGTAATTAAAAGTAGAATTATTCAGAAATTTTTCTTGGGTTGTGCAAAAACTTCTAAGGTAGTGGTTGTCAACCTGTGGGTTATGACCCCTTTCGGAGTTGAACAACCCTTTCACAGAGGCTGCCTAAGACCATCAGAAATAAATTCATAACAGTAACAAAAATACAGTTATGAAGTAGCAAGGAGAATGATTTCATGGTTGGGCATCACCACAACATGAGCAAATGGATTAAAAGGCCACAGTATTTGGAAGGTTGAAAAACACTGTATGGGTTACATTATATTAAAGAACACATTATAAAACAAGTGAAAGAGTTTCTAATTTCACAGATTTCATTCAAACAGCCCAACTATTTCACATTAAAGTAATTTTTAGTTCTAGTGGTGAAGGAGGAAAGAAGAGAGAAGGGAAAACGAGTGGGAGAGATAGGAGAGGAAAGGAGTGTTAGAAGATGATGCCACAGGGCGGAAGAGGAGGGAAGGAGAGTGAAGGAAGAGGAAGAGAGTAGGAGAAAAAGGGCCGAAGGTGGAGGAGAGGGAGGGAAACGGTGAGGGAGGTTAAGTGAGTGTGCAGGCTTTTGTTTCTGGACAAAATATAATTCACACAAACAGCTTTTGGAAGAGACTTGTTTTGACTCAGGTTTCAGGCCACGGCCAGCTTCGGCTGTCCACAGTCCTTTGGAGGTCAGGCAGGGTGAGGCAAAGCTGCTTACCCAATGGCAGTTAGGAAGAGCACAGAGGAAGAGGTCTGTGTGACATAAACCGTCCCAGGCACATCCACACTGGCCTACTTCCTTCAGATAGGCTTTTCCAGTTCCCCTATTCCTAGTTATTTACTCAAGTAAGAATCCATTAGAGACAATCCATTGATGAGGTCAGCACCCCTCATGGCCAGTCACTTCCAAAAGGTCCTCCTCTACACGATGCCCTGGAGACCAAGTCTGTATAGCACACAGGAGTCTTTGGGGGGAGGGATATTTAATATCTCAAACTGTTAGAGGATATAGGATGAAGTGGGGGAGGGGGACTGTGAGTGGATGTGTGACACTAGTGAGGACATTAAGAGAAAGAGAACTAAGGTACTGTGTGGTAGTGTTAAATTTCAGCTTCTTCTATGCTAGTTTAGTATGCTCCTTTTGCGTCCGACACAGTCTTTCTTGGTAGTTGTGCACGAAAATACATCACTGAACCTTAGTATTCTGGCCTTGTTTGTGCACAATGCTCCTGGAGTTAGCATGGACAGGGTCACATCATAGGGACTTGAAACATGGCTAGTGTGAGCTGATTTGCTTCATTTCCCAACTGTATTGATTGAAACAATTTCTTGTTTTGATCAAAAGTAGGCTATGCTACCTGTGAATATTAGAACATACACAAAGAAGTGTTGGCATCTGTGGATAAGCTCTGGTATGCTCTTTAGCTGTAGGCTATAATGTAGGGCTATAGTAGTAAACCAGATGTTTTTAAATTACTAGAACTATCAAATAAAACATGCTTAGAATATTTTTTGATTAGCTACATAAAAACCTCTTACTTTATATGTTTGTGATTTTAATATACATATATAGCATGAATTGTAAAATGTCATCAACTCAATATAATAATTTTATATCCATTTATGTGCATACATATGCATATTATTTGCTGGCAGAACTCAATTGCAATTTCACTAGAAATATTAATGTTTAACAAGCTAATCCTGAAAATCTTAGGAGTCTAGACTGATCCCAGGTATAGATAGTTCTTTGCCCTAAATTTCTGACAGTATATATTGAGTTGTTGCTAAGAGAATCTCCACTTGGTAGGTCCAGTTTCCAAGGTTCTCAGTCTTTCAACCAAGAAGAATTTTATTTCAGGGTTAAAATGTAAATTAGAAAAAATTGTTTGGGATGACAGACAGTTGTGCACCCATGTGTTTCTCTCAGTCCGACTGGAAATGGTCTCAAACAAAAAATGCACTTATTCAGTATTGCCCCAGTAAGGCACAAAGACTCTTTAAAGTGTAATGTAGAGCTTAGAGCATAACGTTGTTGATTTGTTCCATATGAGCAAAAGCAAAGGTCTTCTGTGTATAAACTTTCTTTTCCTTGCAGTGCCTGCTCTTGTTCTTGACAGAATACATGGAGAATATGTTATTTCATAGTCTCTATCTGCTCTCAACCTGTGGGCCCCAACCCCTTTGGCAAACCTCTATCTCCAAAAATATTTACATTACGATTCATAACAGTAGCAAAATTATATTAAGTAGCAACTAAAATAATTTTATGGCTATGGGGTCGTCACCACATGAGGAGCTGTATTAAAGGGTCACAGCATTGGGAAGGTTGAATTATTTTCTTTGGAATTTATATATAGGTCTTTAAACAATGTAGAATGCTGTCTTGATGCTGCAACATCAGACATTTTGTCTCTGGTCTTTAGGGACTTAGATGCTTAGAATTTAGATTTCCTCAGCTCTCTCTCCCTCACTATAGTTTTTATTACATTCTTGATGGGATCATCCTTGAAGCCTTACATTATCATGTCATATAAAAATTATTCATTGATGGGTTAAGTATCAGTACAGTATTGCTGTATTGTTCTTCCTATAACTCAAATACCAGTATGATTTTATAGTCGTCTTATTTTGTATGTGTCTTCTACTCAGGTGTCTTGAGACTATCTCAAAACATACTGTATCACCCACACATAATGCCATGATGCTCTAGGCATATGCACTGGTTCTATTTAAGTTGCTTCATTTTGGAACAATCCCCTAAGATAATTATTTTCAGGTACTTTTGAAAAATCTCTGATGCATGTAGGGCACAGAGAAAGTAAACTATTTACTTCAGATGATATTAGTAATCTGTAAAGCTGGGATTTGGATCTAGGCTCTCTGATTTCAGAGACCGTAACACCCAACCCAGTGCATTGCTGAGGGTCCCATTACCATTATCCTGGTAAAACACATACACACGCACATCACTGGATTAATGACTTCTCTCATTGCAGTGACATAGCAAACTCTTGAGAGAAACAACGTAAAGAAGGGTGTCTCTTGGCCCCCACTTTGAAGGTACAGTCCAGCATGGTAGAAGGATTGGCAGCAGGAGTGTGGTACTGTATGCAGTAGCTGCTTACATTGCTTAAGCACCCAGACACTGCTGCTCAGCTCCCTTTTTCTTATTTACATAGTGTGGGACTCCAATCTATGGAATAGTATTGCCCATATTTAATTTGGCTTTTTCCACTGAACCCATTCTAGAAAACCCTTGACAGATATGGCCGGAAGTCTGTCTCTTCTGTGATTCTAGAACCTGTAACATTCATAACCTGCACAGCCGTCACATCTGCTTCCTATTTTCTGGATCCCTCCCTTGCTTTGATGGAGCCATTTTCTAAATAAGAAAGAATATGGGGGCACAAAATGCTAATGAGAATGCGATAGAGTCTTCTACAACGGAATCCTTCGAGTTGTAAAGCTAAGAACTATTTAGTAACTGATGGAGTAGGGCCAGAATACAGACACTCATAAGCATTTTAGTTTGAGTGGGAAATGACACAGGGACTCCAAAATAATCTTTTGGGTTTATGAGAGTATAGAAATGCTAAAGATTAGAGATACTTTCCAAAATGGCATTGAGAAGCCACAGTGAAGCCTGAGACCTGCATGGGATCAGTTCAGTTTCTGTCAGTTTGCCTTCAGAGTCCGTGAGGCCTCTCCCTTGGCAGAGCATCTGTGGATTTACATAGTTTGGCAAGGTTGCTTTTGAGAAATGCTGAGATAAGACACTGCCACTTCAAACTCTACAGTGATTTCTTTTCCCTCCCAAATTTATTGTTTTTCTAGAATTTCTAAAATTCACTCCTCTGCTTAGTTTTTTTCAAAAGGCAACTGACAATAATTTGTATAAAGATTATTGTCACAAAATATAGTGTCTTTAATAATAGTGTCTAATATTTACAGTAGTTCTTGTCAGAAATCACCAAGTACTTAAAATAGTGAGTCATCCCCGCCTGAGAGCACTAACCCCCCCCTTTAAGTAGTTTACCTGAAGCTCCTCACCTGCCGGTGAACTCCAATTTTTTCTTACTTCATTTATAATCTCATCTTCATATGTGTAGACACGTACTCTAAATCACAAAATCGGCACCTTTGATGAGAAGGGAGGTAGAGACGGAAGGAAAGAGTGAGGTTAACTATAGAAATAGTTAGTTTACAGAGACAGGTACTGCTAGTATAACTCTCACCCCTACAGATGACTGACTATGAAGTTTGAACTGGTATTTTTATCTTCCCTACTTTTGCTTCCAATTCCGTGTCTAAAGCTGTATTTTTGTGGGTTGCATTGATCCTGTGCTGGTTTTTAGTGCAAGATGGGCATTATTTATTTTTTTTTCTATTTTTTTAAATTGAAAAATAAAATCATTCATATTACATCTCAATTGCTATCCCATCCCGTGA
The DNA here is from genome assembly GCF_903995435.1 of Acomys russatus. Taxonomy (NCBI): domain Eukaryota; kingdom Metazoa; phylum Chordata; class Mammalia; order Rodentia; family Muridae; genus Acomys; species Acomys russatus. Next base: position 20,395,695 of record NC_067157.1, on the reverse strand, counting down.
AGATGGGCATTCTTAAGAGTTGCTAAGAGTGTTCTCTAGACCCAAGCCATTTCCCTTCCTTACCCTCCCTGTCCTAGGTAACTAAGTCTGTCCCTACAGCCCTGCTGCTTTTTGGTTCAGTGCCATGTGGAGAGCTTGACATTTCTACACATGGCAGAGGGATGCTAGAACCGCTCAAGTCCTCTGAGACTTTTCTAAAGAAGTATAACTTATATCTACTCGGCCCAGACGGGGCACTGACCACAGATCAGAGTCCACCAAAGTCCAGCTTGGCAAATCCAGGAGTTGGGTGCAAGTCAGTGGAGCCTGCGTGCGCCAAAGCAGCCGCATCTCTGAAAAGCCTCTCCCCGCACGAGTGAGCATTCGGAAAGCCGTACCTCTACAGTTAGCCCACAGGACTCCAGGCCAACCGCAGGCGCAGTCCCTTCTCATCCACGTTGTTGACTGCTTTAGCAACTTTGTTGGAGAAGGGTGGTGACCTTGCGAGTCTTGCCGGTTTCAGTTTTTACCGGATTTGTCCGGTGTACTTCCTGAATCTCTAGCGCCCCCTCCTCCCTGCTGGAGGGGACGTTTCAACCTGGAGGAAATGGCTACTTCCCATGGGGTGGCACCGCCCCTAGTGACTTGAGCCCGCCCACATCAAACATCAATCAAGAAAATGCCCGACAGACTTGTCCCTAGACCAATCAATCTGCTGCAGGCATTTTCACACTTGGGGTTTCTGTCTCCAAAATGACTAGTTGGTAGTGAGAGGACCTAAAGCTAGACTGCACAGCTGCAGGAGGGCATTTTGTCTCTGTGGGCACTGCTTCCAGCCTCTAAGACCTGAGGCCCCACACCACGACCTATCCCACAGCTCAGGGGTTCAAGGTGATCTGCTATGCGGGAATTGCGGGCTCTTTCTGCCAGGGGCTGCTCTCAGCTGACACCTCCACAGCCCAAGAGCTGTGAGGCTTCTTTCTTCCCTGTAATGACTCTCAGAGAGTACCCTGCTGCTTCTGAGAGTTCAAACCCGCTTCTTTTAAATCCGTCATGGCGATCCTTTTTAAAGTTGCTTTATCCGTTTTAAAGGTTGTTAATTATGATTTACAGATTACTTCATATTTGTAGTCCGTTCTGCCTGTTCACTCTCTTCTTGGAGAAGCCTGGGACAAGGGAGAACCTGCCAAAAATATAAGTGGATCTTTAATTATTTGTGCACATTACACTCAGCTATCAAGTGGCATTTTTATAAGAAAAGGTTAAGCTGACCCTAAGAACACAGTAAATTTTATGAACATATGAATTATATGTGCAGCATAATCTTCAGTTTATGTGAAATTTTCTGTAGCTCCAGAAGAAAAAAAAAAAAAGATCAAGTCTGACTTTTAGATGGTGCCTGGGTGCAACTGCTGCTCTTTTGACCATGTAGATTACAAAGAGGGGATTTTAAAGTACAATATCTAATCACTCACTTTGTCTGGACAGATAAGCACTTAGGCCTTGATTTTTATAGTTTTATGGGCCGTGGCTGATGCCTGGAAACGATGGTCGGGGGCTCAGGATACAGTCATTACAAGATGTACTTAAGAGGGTGGGTTGAATATAACACTTCTGACTCCACTAGGAGCCAACAGCTAGTTTCCAGTCCTGTGGACACACAGGTGGACCTGATTAAACTAAATAAGTCACAGGGCAGAACAAAGCGTCATGAATCCAGGAAAGGGCCTGGTAGGCAGGCATTAGGGAGGGTGACAGAGAAGAGAAGGAGATAAGAGGAAATCTGGCGATTGGCTTATATCGTGCACCCATATGAAACTGTCAAATACAAAGTAAGTGAAAAATAAAGAGAAGATCAGTGGAGAAGTAATTAAAGGGTTCTCTGCAAATAAACCTGATTTTTCTTGGTGTCTTTGCCCCATTTTATGGATTAATTCTAAGAAGGTGTTTTGATTTAAGTGTACTATACGCTTTGACCATATTTACCCTGCCCTATACCATCATCTTTCTTCCCTTCCTAATCATTCTAGTATCCTTTCTTTCCCCAGATATATTCTCTCTCTCTCTCTCTCTCTCTCTCTCTCTCTCTCTCTCTCTCTCTCTCTCTCTCTGTGTGTGTGTGTGTGTGTGTGTCTCTCTCTCTGTCTCTCTCTCTTGTGTGTGTGTATTTGTGGTTTGTGTGCCTGTGTGTATATGTGTGTGTGAGAGACAGGGGAGGGAGAAAGGGGGAGGGAAGGAGAGGGTGTGTGTATTTAAGTAGAATCTAGGATCCACATATAAGAAAAAAATATTTGACACATTGTTTTTTGGGTCTAGCTCATTGGGTTTAGCATGATCTCTAGTCACATCCATTTTCTTGCAAGTGAAATAATTTTCTTTTGTAATGGCTGATGAAAACTTCACATTGTGTATTCATACCAAATTTCTTTCCTGTTCTTCATTAACATATGCCTAGGCTGGCTACATGACTTGGATATTGTGAATATTGTGGTAGAGATAGATGGGCAGGTGTTACTGTAGCTGGCCAATTTGGGGGTATATTTCCAGAAGTAGTACATTTGGATTTTGTGATGATTTGTTTGCAGTTATATGAGGAACACCCCCACTGATCCCCGTGGTAGCAGGATAATTTGTATTCCAACTTAAAAAGTATGAGTTTCCCTTTTTTCCTGTATCTTCAACATCATTTATTGTTACTTATTTTCTGAATAACAGCAATCATATTAACAGAATAGCAGCACACTTTTGATTGGCCTTTCCCTGATGGCTAAGGATGTTGAATATTTCTTCATGAATTTTTTTTTTGCGGGGGGGTGAGGCAGAGTCTTATATAGTCTAGGTTGGACTGTAACTCCTTCTGTAGTTGAGAGTGCCCTTGAACTGATTAGTTCTAGGATTATGACACCATACCTAGTTGATGTGCGACGAGGTTAAACCAAGAGCATCATGGATGCTAGGCAAGCACTCTTTCAGCTGAGCTACAGCCTCAGCCTCCATTATCACCAGCCACTTGGACTCCACTCATTAGAAGTTTACCATTTCATTTGCTCATTAAGTGATTTGATGGTTTGCTTTTTTAGTATTGGCTTCTTTTGTGTTCTTATGCATGATTTCCCTGACAGAGATATAGTTACAGTTCTGTGCAGCTCTGTAGGTTATCTCTTCACTTGGTTGTTTCCTTTACTGTGTAAAAGCTATTAAATTTTATGCCATTTTATTTGTCAATTTTGGGTATTGCTTCCTGTGGTATTCAAGTTTTGTTTCCCAGCAGAAATTAAGCATTTTTTCCTTTTCCTGTGAAGAAGATCATTGGAATTTTTATGGGGGCGTTACATGAATCTGGAGATTACTTTTGGCAATATAGACAGTTTCACAATATTAACTCATGAGTATGCATGGTCTTCCACATAAAATAAAGCTATACTTAAAAGATCTGAAAGTCTCTACAGAAAACTAAGTGATAAATTTACTTCCCGTAAAGTAGAAAGATTTGAAGTTAACCCTACAGAAATCAGTGCCTTTCTTAAATACCAGAGGTAAAAATGTTAGGAAGAAATTACAAAGGAAGAGAAAGAAAGAAAGAAAGAAAGAAAGAAAGAAAGAAAGAAAGAAAGAAGAGAAAGAGAACGAAAGGAAAGAAAAACAGAAAGAGAAGAAAACTTAGCGAAAAGCATAACTATGGAAGAAGCCAGAGACCCCTGTAATGAAAAATTTCAAACACTGAGCAAGACAATAGAAAGAATGACTTTGCCTTACATGAATGCTCAGTAAAGGGCTGTTTTCCTCTGCAAAGGAGACCAAATAATCCCTTTTGTGATGGGTCACCTTTACCTCAGCTCCCGTGAGCCTGTCCAAATGGGATGATGGCCCCATGAAAGCTTGCAGTTATTTTGTCAAAATAAGAGCAAAATGGGATTTTTTTTTTTAAAACAAGGCAATTGGATTTACTCCAAAATTCTAGGAGTTTGTGTGCAGTTCTTGCAGTTCATTTTGCCAGAAGCTCTTTAGTCTTCAACCTGTCATTGAAATATAGACCATTGTTGAATTTACTGGGTTAAAGGCTCAAATGATGGGCTTGCTGGAGACTGACTGGCATTCAGGCTTTATTTCTGTCCCAGGTCACAAACAACTGGCGGTGTTGATAAGTTCAGAGCAGTATATAAACAGTACCCGCTGCTCCTAGAGCTCAAAGAGGCAAAAATTACACACCACACCACTTTATTGGTGGTCAACATTAGACAATTTAGCAATTTATGAAACATTTTAGAGTTATGGAAGTTTTTGTTTGTTTTTTCTTTTAAAGATTTATTTATTTATTATTATGCATAGTCTTCTCTCTGCATGTACACCTGCATACCAGAAGAGGGCATCAGATCCCATTATAGATCGTTGTGAGCCACCATGTGATTGCTGGGGATTAAACTCAGGTTTTACTGAGATGGTTAGCCTCTCGGTATTTAAGAATCTCTTCCCTTCTAGTTGTCAAAACATTTAGAGGCAGCTACTTCCTCTTCACCAAGCTAGTATTGTGTGACCATTAGACTAGCTCTTCTTGATGCTGTAGACAGTACCGCACTTGGAGACTGTCCTGCACTAGGTTCGGAAAGAATGGCAGCTGCATTTCTGTCTGTACAGATGGAAACACGCACCCTCTGGCACGCACATTGGCCACATCAATGTTATGGGGTAAAAACCCCGAGACCATGCAGCAGGACCCAAGTTCAGATCCAGAGTTTGTATTAAGCTGACATCTGCCAGGAGAGAATTGCTCTTTACAGAGCGGCCCAGAGTGCGTGTCACAGGGAGTTTTTTGTTTTTGTTTTTAAAGACAATACAGAAAAACTCCTGATTGTCAGTTGCACAGGAGAAGCAATCAAGAAGTTTAAGAAGAGCCAAGAGCATGCAGTTAGCATTTGGCCCTGAGTTTCTAGAAGGGGATTGCGTGCTTTCCCACTGGACTGTTAGGGCAGAGGGGGAGAAGCCAAAGATGGCTTCAGCTGAGACAGGATGGAGAAACCGTTACCCTGCTACATCATCAAAACAGTTGCGTAGCCTATGCTGGCCCATTCTTGTCAAGAGTGTTTATATGATAATATATTTCATTGCACATAATGAACAGATATATTCTATATTATAACAGGGCATAGGGAAAGTTAACACACTGGGTCGATTTCACAGGAATTCTACTTCCTCTGTGGTGTGTGAGAAGTTTACTGAAGCATGAATCTGTTTAGAGTGTTTCAGAGTGTTCGGATAGCAACAGTAAAGGTGTGAGTGACTTCTGCTATTACGAGGAAACTTGGGTGGGAAAACCTCTTGGCTGTGCAATGAAACCTGCGCTTTCCCCCTTTTTTCTAGTAGCTTCAAACATGACTCTTAAATTTGGACTGTTTTAATTTGGAATATACTTTAGGGATTTCTGTATTTCTCTATGAAAGGATCACCTTTGGTAGCCAGGGAGAAAAGAAATATAACGGTAGTGAGAACCGTGTAAGAAGTGGTCGCGTAAAGGTGCTTCTGGTGTCTAATAGAAGTGAGGATGCAGCCTTTGACGGCCAAGGTAGGGGAGCCAGCCATTTTTGGATATTGTCAGTGAGGGTGTTTCTGTGAGGTAAGCCATTTGGGGGTTTCCACAGCTGTCCAGGTGCTTTCTTAGTAACGAAAGTGTTTCGGTCCATCCTTAGGCTCATGGTGTGCTTTCAAAAGATGTCCTGTCGGCAAACAAGTATGTCTGTGTTTGGCACCTTCATTCAGCAACTGACGTACCCGAGAGTACTAGACTGTCTGGCTTCCTGGCAACCACAAGGTCCCAATTTAGTGCATCATTTGTACCCCGCTTAGTGTTGCGTGAAATAGGGAAGACACGAAGCTAAGACCTTTGCCTAGTCTCTGTCTTCTGGTGCATAAAATCTGTCTTGACAAAAGTGACCTAATAAGACATTGCCTAAGATGGTTTCTGTGGGGCCAGCAGTCCCTCTATTTCTAAATATATTAGGGCTACTTATATACGCTCTTATAAGACTCACATTTAATTTGTAGTTGATAATATTATATAAATTTACCTTAAATGGGATTTGTGTGTGTGTGTGTGTGTGTCTGTGTGTGTTTATTCTAAGAAGTTCTGAAAACTTAGGATTTACCAGTGACTTTGGATTTAAGATAGAAAATTGTTTAATTTTGTTGGAATATTTTTGTTTCGTTTTGATAGGATCTCATTTTGTATCATTGGCTGGTCTGAAACTGACTGTATAGACCAAGTTTGCCTTGAAGGAATATTTCTGAATATAACCTTGTTGTTTCAAATGTAAAACAAGCATTTTTTTCCTTCATGGTTTGAGTTGTGTTAAACAAAAATCAAACCTGACAGTTTGTTGCTTGTAAATCTCACATGTAAGATTTAAAACAATTTTCTAGTCATTTTCTGCTTTTTTTTAACCAGAGAGAATACTAAAATAATATGTATACTTTTATTTACTTTGTTAACTTAGAATTAATATCACATTGGCAAAAATATTACTTTTTACTCAAGCTCTATTTCCTTCAGTGTTTAGTCTGTTTGCCATTTTATACAAATATGCTGGTATAATCAGTGAGCTATTAACATTTGTTTATTAGATGCACACATAATTAAGTTGCAAATGGTATTAGCTGATATCAAGTCTGGCAAAAACATGTATGCATCATCATTAAAATGCACTCTCCTATTAGTATTCTGTATCTGTCCATGTGTCACACAGATATTTATACTTCTTATGGATATAATGATATACTATTCTCAATTATCTACTGTAGCATAACACTTGTTTTTAATGAAATATTAAATTATAAATATTAAATAAAATTTAAACATCTAGTCAATAAATTGTTATAGAACAGTTACTCATGCAATCCTAATTGAGTAAGAGTTTGCTAATATTATTTGATTTTGTTTTTTCATGGCTACTTCTTTTCCCCTGATCATTACTATTTTTTGATATTTTTAGAGTATTTAATTTTTTTACTAATATTGTATTGTCTAGACATGCATTCCTAAACATTTTAATTTGTTGCTCCTTGGGCTTTATGTTAATGGCATCATAGACTATATATCCTGTTCTGTCTGGCTTTTCCTATGTAGCAATTTGTTATTTAACTTAATGTGAAGTATATTTATAATTTAGTTTAACTGTCATGTAATATTCCATTGTATAGGTATGCCATGTTTTGGCTATAAGTTCATATGTAAGACCTTTTCTGTTTGGGATGTTGTTAAGAATTCATATGACATGTAGAACATTAATTACATATGTGTGTGTGTGTGTGTGTGTGTGTGTGTGTGTGTGTGTGTGTTCATGCATGTGTGCGTGTGCCTGTGGTCACATACTTCTCAGACAGACAAAGGCTTTTTCACATTTCCTATTTTATTCACTACATTTTTTTGTTTATCCTTGTACAAGTATCAAGTTGTTTTAGTAACTGTGTATACTAGGTTATAAGTAGTGGTAGAGAAAGTCCTCTGTTTGGAAAAAAAATTCCTGCCTACTTTCTGATCTTCTCTTGCCACATAAAATTTAGAATTAGCTTGTCACACTGACCCCACTACTGGGACTATAATTATCACTGTATTCATTCTGTAATCAATATAGAATGAATTGGCATTTTTATAACATCAAGTTTTCTAGTCTATAAACATATCTCCATTTAATTAAGTATTGTTTAATTATGCTCATTAAAATTTTATAGTGTTCCTTATAGACGATTTACACTTTTGGGGACTTGTTTTCATCTTATAGTGTTTTGTGCAGCATATATATTGCAGTATATGGCTGTATCTCCAAGTGACTGATTACAAAAGTGACATGGCACAGGACCCTAACCTTTTTACTTCTGGTGCTTTATGGCTAAAATGTTGACAGTGACTATATTTGTGGCATTAATTACTAAGTGAAATGCGTTATACCTTTCCCAATTTTGGAAACTTGCTTGTAAATCTCACATGTAAGATTTGAAACATCTGATTATGGCACTTTGACTGTCTGTTCTTGAAGATAGCACACTGAAAGCCACACATCACTGTAGAATTGAAACTGTGCATATATACAACTGTTGTGCACATGAACACGCAGATGGTATTATACATAATTTCTAGTCATGAACTTATTACCTACAAAATTAGCTCTTGAAAATTGAATAAACAAATTACAAAAACAATGCAACGACCCTTGTTTCTAGGGAGTTTAAATTTTTGTCATTTGGTCGCCATAACTATATGCGCCTCTGTTTAGGTATTTAGTCAAGTTGACAGATGAAGTTAAGCAACCATGATGGTGCAGTGGCCTGGCCTTTGCTCTGTCATTTAGAGGCCTCCATGAGGTCCCTTGGAAGTAGCTGAAAGGACAGGACCAACTATTGGCTGACGAGTTTATTGCATTTAAGGTTATTTTCTGTTTTGTGAATGCATGGTCCTACTTTTCAGTGTTAAATGGCAATGGTGGGGAATATTTGATACCATCTGCCATTTTCCAAGAATTCTTTTTCTGTCCATTATTAGCTGGACTTGGCAGAAAGCAGATAGATCTTGCCAGAACTTAAGGTAGTCTGGATTAGTTTAACCTGCCCTAGAGCCCTTCTTAGGCCACCACTGTTACCTCATCTGTGTTTCTAAGCAAAATGTTCTTGTTTGTAAATTTTTAGACCTCTGAGAATAAGGGAGGGTGGACTGTTTTGTCTTTTGTGACCTTAATGGGAATCTTGTCAAATGATGACATGGTTTTGCTCAGTTGCACATTCCTATCACAAATTACATCAAGACATAGTTTAATATTATACTTGCCTTTTTATCCCCATAATTAATTGTATTTGGTTCCAATATGACATTCTCTTGATTTATTGTGCAGTTAAATTTGTTAAACTTTGAACTACTTGCATGATTTTAAAATTCTTACATCATCTGTTGGTCTTAATTCATCATTTAGTGAAGATTTAGTTCAGTCATGAATTTTTTGTAAATAGAGTTGCTCCAATTCACATGGACCATCTCATGCCCACCTAGTCACTAAGACCTCTCTTCTTTGTTAATTTAGAGAACCACTGATGGTCATTTTCATCAATTCAGTGATTTAGTAGCCTGATGTATTTGTTGATGCCAAGTTTCTCTTGCTTATTTGAACTAAGCATCATCTAGCTATGATTCTTCTCTTTACACTATGTGTTCAGTACAGTAGGAATTTCCATGTGTCCACTAGATTGCTGACCCTTTACCTGACTCTCAGCTCCACTCCTCTGCAACTGATAGGCCTCTGCTTTAGAGGTAGGTGCATATGGATGGCATGGGAACACAAACACAGACTGCCCTAGGCGCCCCCTGCACACGTAAGATAAATTTATGGTCTTACCCTGTACCTGGCTTCTTGATGCGTCAAACCACATGATGGAGAACATCTTATCTCCTGAAAACCTGCAAAAGAAAGAAAAGTTGGGGGATTTCACTCTTCCTCAGGGCTCCTGCTATGTTATCCATGGCAGCTCTCTCTCTCTCTCTCTCTCTCTCTCTCTCTCTCTCTCTCTCTCTCTCTCTCTCTGAATTATCTCTCCTAATGAAGTCCCTCTTAAGGTTTTTACAGTGATGTCATTCTCATTCTCTCTCTCTCTCTCTGGGCCCCACCATAGTGTAGGCATAGCCACACTTAGCTGAGTAGTTTGTCTGTTTGTTTTTTACATAGGCTCCGAGGACTCAACTCAGGTCTTCCTGAGAAGAGACTTCCTCACTGCACATCTCCTTTATGCAGCCTTTTTTCTACTTGTCATTGGCTGATCTTGAGCTTGCTTTGTGTATTGAAATGTCTATTGTGTACTCTTTCCTTCCTTTCTCCGTGGCTTTGGATTTGAGCAGCGCAGTCTCTAACTAGACATCTAGTCTTTCTCTTGACTTCTGTAAGTTGGGTGGAACAATTTTCTAAACCATTGTGGTGGCCTTTGACTTGGTTTTATATTCTTTGAATCATTGTAGCCAGGTTCTAGACAATGCCATTGAACAACTGTTTTTGATTAAAAACAAACAAACAAACAAATAAAAAACCTTAATTTACTAAGTTATGTTTTGAACAGTTGAGCCAAAATCTGAAATTCATATAATTTATAAAGACATGAAAAAGTAGTGATAGGTTAGTGAATGTATATATATCAGTCACAATACAATAATGTTCCATATTATTTGCGGGAACTTTTGAGTGTCTCCCTGACTCATCAGAGAGGTACCTCTCACCAAACACTGGGAATCTCATATATATAATATTTTTTCCTTTCTCATACCTCTTCGAGATTTCCCTCACCTCCCTATATAACCAATTTCATGTTCTATTTCTTTCTTTGAAAAAAAAAAAAAAAAGCCAAAGATCCAAAACAGGTCAACTAAAAACAACAACTAACAACATAGGACAGAACAAAACAAAACAAAAAGCACACAATGGAACATGGTGTCCGTCTTGTCTGTGCCACTATTCCGGAGCATGAGGCCTGCCCTGGAGTGTGATTGATACACCAGTGACACTTCCCTGAGGAAAACTGATGTTCTCTTTGCTAATGGGTATCAATTGCAGAAAACTTCTTGGTTGGGGCTGAAGCCCATGTCCACTTCACTTTCTCTGTGCGGCTTGAAACTGTGTAGTTCGCTACAGTCTCTGTGAGTTTATATGTGCATCAGTCCTGTTGTGTCTGGAAGACACCATTTCCTTGGAGTCATCCATCACCACTGGCTCTTACAATCTTTCTGCCTCCTGTTCTCCATAGATCCCCGAGGGAAGGGCTTTGATGGAGAGATTTCATTTAGATTCGAGTGGTCCAAAGTCTCTCTCTGCACATTGTCCATTTGTGGGGATCTTTGTTACTTCTTGTCCACTGAAAGGTGTATCTTCTCTGATGTGAGTTGAATGAGGCACTGATTTCTGAGGTTTCCACTTTATATCCTAATGTTTTTCATTTCCAGAAAAACAATTTTTTCTTTGGCTTTTTGAGACAGGGTTTCTCTGTGTAGCCCTGGCTGTCCTGGACTCCCTTTGTAGACCAGGCTAGCCTCAAACTCACGGAGATCTGCTTGCCTCTGCCTCCCAAGTGCTGGGATTAAAAGTGTGCATCACCAAGTCTGGCTCAGAAAAACAATTTTGGTACTTCCATTTTAATGCTATCATTCTATTTAGGGAACAAAATGCTTTAAATTAGTGACAAAATTACTGTTTTATCATTACTTCTGTAATTAATTATTGAAAGAATGGTATGGTGAGTTGTAGTTTTATTGGATTTGCTAATGTTCCTGGATCAATCTTTGAGTAACAGTTGAGAAGAATGAACTGTGGTTGTTGTTATATTACTGTTTTGTTTTCCTGAGACAATATCATCTATATTCTATACTAGAATGTAAGGCAATCTTCCTGCCTCAGCCTCCTGAGTGCTAGGATTGTAGATGCCTACTACCTAGCCTAGCTATAAAGAATAGTCTTCATATCTGTAATGGTACAGTTTGAAAAATCTGAAAAAACAAAACAACAACAACAACAAAAAAAACCAAACCAAAACAAACCAAAACAAAAAAAAAAAAACAAAAAAAAAACAAAAAAAAAAAAAAAAAAAAAAAAGAAAAAGAAAAAGAAAAAAAGAAAAGAAAAATCTGGATTAAAAATTAAGAATAACTTCTGAAACAGAGAGTACAGTTCTAAATATTTAAAAATAAATCTTGAGAGTTCAGGGTATAGCTCATGCTTCTAATGCGCCTGCAGAACTGAGGCAGGAGGATTGCTGCTAGTCTGAGACCAGCCTATGTATGGTACAGAGTAAGTTCCAGGCTGGCCTGGGCTGCAACATGAATCTGTTTGACAATAAAAACAAACGTGAAGTAACTGCGCAGACATTCTTTTAAGGCTGCTATCATAGGCTCAGGTATCCTTTGAATCTGAAGAATGCCCATGTGGCACTTTACACGACTGTTCCTTTTCTCCTCTTCCCAGGTTGCTGAGTGTGATATGCTGCGACCTGGATGCTCTTCTCTTACTGGAAGCTCAGTACCAACTCTCTAGCTTGCTGCTGCATGCTCAGGAAGAAAACACCTTTGAGACCTCTGAGAACCACAGGTTGGGACAAACAAACAAAGAAATAAACAACAATAAGACAGGGTGTCAGCTATAGGATGATACTGTCAGCAGTTTGCCTTCCAAAGGATTTGAGACTCATTTCCTGTATACTTTCATATTGGCCAAGTTACTGTATTTAAATAACAGTGTAAAGAGCCATTTAAGCATGCATGTCACAACAAGACAATGATGTCTGTTTTTGAAGAGTATTACAGTTAGCTTTTGTTCCTTTTGTCTTAGTATTTTCTTCTTTAGTTTTCACAAGGTCATGCCACTGTTACATTCCCATCACTCTGCACAATGACCCTTCAACTAAAATGCTTGCTTTTACATCTCTCAGAGCCGTTCTGTCCTCTGTCAGTTTATAGTCATACATTTTCATTATTTGCCAAGTGAGGTTTAGATCCTCCATCCCCCACCAGATGCACACTAATAAATTACATATGCTGTTACCTCAATTTGGCTGACAGTTACAGTATGCACACTCAATTACTGCCATTGCTCTCGTGTCTGTAATCCAGAGTGTAGTAGTGCACCTCCTTCTTGCCAGTCATGGGCAGGCATTGGGTGTTTCATCTGATGTAGAGGTTGCATATAGAAAGAAAACATTAGAAGCATCAGAAACTGCCCATCAGCACCTTGTGTGTTGCAGACTTGGGGCACTGACTCTAGAACATAGGAAAAGCTTTGTTTCCTTGGTTGTCAGCCTAGTCTTCAATGGCTGAGCCATTCCTGCAGCCCAGGAGGATCTTCCTAAAAATGTGGTCACTTCAGAAATAATCAGTTTCCCATTCTCACCTCTGTAAGTACAGGATCATTTGTCAAGGAAATAATCTTTTTATTAATTTCACTAACCTCATATCAACTACATATCCATCAATTATTTCTTCTTCTTTAGCAAAGAAGTCATAATATAAAAAAATGAACATATTCCTCTGTACTGTAAATATGCTGATAACCAGGATGTTTTGCAGATTCATGTGTGTGTGTGTGTGTGTGTGTGTGTGTGTATGTGTGTGTGTGTATGTGTTTGCAATCTAGTGAAAATAAAAAATCAAACCATATTTAATTAAGGAGACAGCAAGGGTGATATACATTCTCTTTCAGGGACTTTATAATTGATGGCTTATCAGTAGAAAGGAATCATGTTCTTGTTAGGATTAATCTCATTGGTGGGCCCTTTGAGCGGACTTTGCCTCCAAGGACACTTGAGAAGGTGAGTGTAGTATTTTGACATGTTTTAAAGCAAAGTATCCAACTGATATGGCACTAATATTTGCCAAGTGCCTACATACCAGTATTCCATTTTTGTTGCTTGGCAACTTTACAAAACAGGTAAACACATTCAAAATAAACTAGTCATGTTATCTCCAAGAGGCCAGGAGCTGCTGGTGTATGTCTAAGGGCAGTAGATTATTACATATTTGTCATTGTTCTATGTGTCCTTGAGCGTTTGAATTTTGATGTCCTTCTCTTTCATGATCCTTAACTGTTGTGCAATTTACTCATGTTTGCCATATGGAGTATGTGTGGTCTTTATGGAGGATGATTGTTAAGAATTTTCTTTCTCTGACTACCACCCTGGAAAAGAAGGGCTAGACATGATTGGCAGAAGAAACATAGTTTTATGTTTGCCCCATATTTTTATGGAGGAAAAGAAAATACGGGGCCTTTTAAAGATTATATTCTTCTTTTCATGAAAAAAATTAACTCTATCATTATCAGTCCTAGTCACAACAGTCAGTTATCATATGTCCAAGTTGTTTAAATTTTTATTACATTTTGTTTATTGCCTTTTAGGAGTAGTCAACCATAATAGCAAATAACTTTTGATTAATTAGACAGCATGTGTATGAGCAAAAAAAAAAAAAAAAAAAAGTCAATTTAAATGAATGATACCTCAAAGCTTAGTATATTAGCCCACCTCCTCAAGTTAACTGTGCTGCTGTGTTCTTAGGGGGATGACCCATATCCTTGGCCAATGTTTTCTTCATATCCATTGCCAAACTGCTACATGTCAGAAGGTCCACGGAGTGCTGACATAAAACAAGGTAAATCTTCCGCACCTAGTGATATGCCAAGGCTCTTTTTATAATTTGAGAAAGAGCCTGACAAGAAAGTAAGTGCTGATTTCCATTGAGCATGAATGTAGCCCATTCCCTCTTTGTGTTTACAGTTACTCCTGATTTTTGTTTTAACTAGTATCTGTATGAAGCCAAACAAGTATCTCCTGCAGCAAAGGTGTAACAAATGTGTTCAGTGGCAATAGATGTTGGTTTAAAGTCTTAATTAGTAAGGACTGCAGAGACAGCCCAGCAGTAAAGAGCACTTGTTGCTCTTGCAGAGGTTCAGTTTCCAGGACCTACATGGTAGTTCACAACCTTGACACTCACTGCTGGTGTCCAAGGCATTCAACACACACGTGGTACATGAAGGCAAACACTCATACACAGGAAATAAGTACACCTTTAAAACTTATTTTAGAAAACTAGGTCAATAGTTCCTGATTAGTTAAGTTCTGCATAAGTAGACGTTTTCTTTATTCACTAGAATATTAGTGCTGTGTTTACATAAACCCTATGTACTTAAAAATTCAAAAATTAATGGAACTAGAAATTATCACCCTGAGTGTGTTAACCCAGACCCAGAAAGATACATATGGTATATACTCACTTATAATTGGACACTAGCCCAACAAAGATGTCCCCTGAATGTTTTCACTTGGCCAGAGATTGGTATAGATACTGGGACTTCCGATTGGGACTCCAGGTGAGAGAGGTAAGGGAGAATGGGAAAATAGAAGAATCCAGAGGTTCCTAGAAACCTACAAGAAGACCATTAAGGCTGGCAGATCTGGACCCAGGGGGACCTTTACAAACTGCTGTACCAATCAAGGACAATGCATGCAATAAACCTAGAACCCCTATCCAGATCTAGCTAATGGACAGCACATTCTCCACAATTGTGTGGAGAACAGGGACTGATTCTGACATGAACTCTGGTGCCCCCTATTTGACCACTTCCCCTTGGTGGGGAGACCTGGTGACACTCAGAGGAAGAGTAAGCAGGCTCCAGGAAGAGACCTCATAGACTGTGATTTTATAGTGGGGGACAAAGTCCCCATCTGTCATAGAATAGGGGAAGGGAATAGGATGAAAGAGGAAGGGAGGGGGGAATGGGAAGATACAAGTGAAGGGACAACAAATGAGATATAATCTCAATAAATTACTTAAATTAAACAAAAAGAAAGAAATGAAAAATACTGAGAAGTATTTTATCCACCTTTGGAGCAATCATCATGAGTGAATAGTTGTCTAGCTGTGCCGTTTAACACGAGTGAAATGGACAGACTAGCTTGCGAGGGTAGTACATAGTCATACTGTTCTGCCAAAGAAAATCTTGTATAAAAAGATGCATTTAGCACCGGGTTGTGGTGGCGCACACCTTTAACCCTAGCACTTGGGAGGCAGAGTCAGGCGGATCGCTGTGTGTTCAAGACCAGCCTGGTCTACAAAGAAGGTCCAGGTTAGTGAAAGCTACACAGAGAAATCCTGTCTTAAAAAAAAAAAAAAATGCATGTAGCATAAGTGAGTAATAGAACTCTGTAATCAAGAGCCATAAGGAAAACTGAAAGAAACAAATTATAGTTAAGGAACTGTGAGTTTGGATTGTGTGTGAATTTTGAAGGTGAAAGCAACAGTGAGAGAAGGTGAGACTCAAAGGACCCAAGTTTGATGACATACAATCACCATCATACACTGCCAGGGGTTATCCTGAGAGTTCCTAGACCAGAGAATTCCTCCAAGAATTATGAGGGTCCTTGATCAAACTTTTCATTAACTTTAGAAGTCAATTCTTACATCAACATCCTGTCCTTTAAAATACCATCAAACTTAACATTGGAAAGAAATCATGTGTAAAGGATTTATTTCACATTCATTTAATACACTTGAAAGTTTTGGGTTTCACTCTTGCATGACAAAAATCTATTACCTTTTCAGAGACTTGAGAGTAATATTACACATTTTTCAGGAAGATGTTCTTGAGATGGTGCCCTTTGGATGTTTTTGTACTCACTCCCATCCTCCAGTGAATCCAGGGCTTTCTCAACTGTTTGTTCTCATCTTCTTAGTCTGCTATGAGTCTTTTTGTCCAGATGGTTATACGGTATCTTTCATCTTTTAGGTTTCAACATGTATTTACCTACATGCTTGCTTCTGTGATGTACATTTCATGAGCACAGAGTGCCGCTTCCTCGGGAATTATAAATAACATTTCAATACTGGTTTGTTTTTCTTTCAGTACCTCGACCCTTTTCTTGGTCAATTTCTCTTGACATAATACAAAAGTGTTTTCTTGGCTAAGTCTCATTTGGAGATAAAACATTTCTTTATTATGTTTCTGAATAACAGATCCATTGTCAGTTTTATTAGCTGACTTCTAAACTTTATTGTTTCCTCAAAATATTTTGGGAACTTGAACAAGGGAAATGAAAATAAAAAATAAGGTACAAATAAATATTTCTCCAAGGTTAAATTATCCATTGATACCTAAGAATTAGTACCAAAGGAAGTGTATTCTTGCTGTGTTCAGGAGTGATTTATAGAACAGCAATATTGAGTTCATAGTCTGTCCGGAAGGTGCCAGGCAGTTATAGGGTGTGTTTCCACGTGAGTTTATTTTCTTTTCTTTTGGATGAGTGTTTTCAACCTCTTTTCTCCTTGAGCCTTGCCCACTCTCCATCCCTCTTTAGATAATAACCACATTTCTCATTTTGCTGGAAATAGAAATGGCAGGGAGCATCCATGTGTGGCTAATGCACACCAGCCCCCTTGCCTGCCCACAGGCCTGTTTAGGCCTTTGCACAGGATGGGGAATGAAATGGCTGGTTTGCAAAAGCCAATTTCCACATCCTCCCTGTTTCCCCTCAGTGACAGTGCTTCTTACAGGTCTGTGTTTATGCCTCACTTTTAGATCTCCCTCCTGTGCTCCTGTGAACCTAGAAGGCATCCTTGATTTCCAGAGCTTATGCATAGATAAATCCAACCCCCCCCCGTGTGTGTGTGTGTGTGCGCGCGCGCGCCCGTGTATTTGTTCAGTAAAATAAGCCAGGCAAGGAAAGATAACTATACACACATACACATATGTGTAAACATAGTCTGCTCTTCTGGAGGACCCTAAAATAGCCTTCAACATCCATAGCATAGTTGGATGGAGCTCACCCTTCAGCCTTCATCAGTATTCTCCTATAATTGTCTCATTTTTTTATTCATGGGTATTAGTAATAATCAGTTTCCTTAGGACATGTTCATAAATATGTTGTGTGCTGTGATAGTTTTCACTGCTCGTTTTGCCTTCCCTTGTCTCCCTTCCCATTCTGATCTCCTTCCTCTCCCAAGTGGCCTTCTCTTTACATTCCTGTCTTTCTTTCTTTCTTTTTTTTTAAAATTAAAGCTAGATTCTTCATATAAGATGGATGAGATATTTATTTCCTTTGTCTCTTATATTTCATTTAACACAATAATCTTCTGTTCAGATAAATGACACAATTTTGTTTCTCTTTGTTGTTAAATAAAACCCCATTGTGTGTATATAACACTGTATCCTTGATTGGGGCATCTATGTGGGTTCTGTATCTTGGCTTTTGTGACTACTATTGTGGTATAAATGGATGTCCAACATTTGTGTAATATGCTGACTTAGATTCCTTTAGGTATATGCTCAAGAATGGTGTAGCTGGATCACACGGTAGTTCTGTTTTTAGTTTTTTAGGGAACCTCCATACTGATTTCCATGGTGGCTGCACCATTTTACATTTCCATCCACAGGGTTTAAGAGTTTCCTCTCACCCCATCTCAGTTCTAGGTCTTGGGGGCTGACAGGCAGAAGGGGGATAGACTAGAAGACAGGGTGCTAAGAAGGTCTGCCAGGAGAGTCTGTGGAGTCCACGGGGAGGGGGCAAGAGAGGCATGACAGGCCACTGCCATGTGATAGGGGGTGACAAGGGGACATTGCAGGTGAAGGACAGGTCGAGAGTAAGGACTGCTACCAGATGCCCTGTGAAGCCAGGGTTTGCAGGTAGAACCTGCCTTGAGTGTTGGCAGGGGAGACAAATGTGTAGGAGAAGGGAAATGTTTGCAGGGCAAAGGGAAGGCCTTGGAAGATCTGGTTAGTCCCTGTGGAATAGGGGCAGAGAGGAAGGAGAGCTGCAGCAGGTGGCCTGCTATCATGTTGGCCATATGACTGAGGACTTGGAATTGGAGGGTGGCAGAGAGAGTGAACATTGCTTGCCTGGTTCCCTGGATGTAATGCCCATAGTTTCCAGGGAGACAATGCCTTTACTGATTTCCAAGTCACAAACAGGTGTCTTGAGCTTTTTTGCTGTAGCTGAAATTTTATATCTCTTGACCAACATCTCCTCCAGAACCTATGACTTAGCCTATTATTCTCCAGTTTGCTTCTACGATCTCAGAATGTGGTCATGCAGTATCAATCGTTCCTTGCCTGGCTTATTTACTTAGCACAATATCCCAGAGGTTAACTCATGTTGTCATGGTGGCAAGACTTGGGTCTTTTTAAAGCCTAAACTCCCTACTAGATCTTTCCCATAAGCCAAAAGGGATGGTCGGTCAGTCAGTCAGTCAGTCAGTCAGTCTGTCTGTCTGTCTGTCTGTCTATCTATCTATCTTATCTATCTGTACCTATTTATTTACAGTGTGTGTGTGTGTGTGTGTGTGTGTGTGTGTGTGTGTGTGTGTGTGTGTGTTCCTATTCTTGTGTATGTATATGCTGCTGCACATACATATATGGCAGGGGTAAGGAGGAGGGATCTCAGTCGCTGGGGACTTGCCAAGTAGTTTACATTGACTGGCCTAAAAGCATCAGCCATCCTGATATTCTTGTTTCTTTGATGCTGGAATTACAAGAGTCTCCCCATGCCCAGCTTTTTTACATAAAATAAAATCTCCAGATGAAACTCGGTTGTGTGTGCTTACAAGGCCAGCACTTTACTCACTGAGCTATTTCCAAAACCCTAATTCTCTTATTTAAATTGGAGACCACATTTCTGTCCTTCATTTTATTGCAAAATTTCTCAAGTGAGTTTTATGTCTTTACATACTTACGTTCTTCTCTCTTGAACCATCCTGTAAGCTAATCGCTAGGCGTACTCCTCAGCAGATAGGCCAGCCTCATCTGAATCTCCATTCTGTTTAGGCCTAGCAACAGCAGTGTTTGGCATAGGTAATGCTGCTCTTGCCCTCCTCTCCATCATCATCCCCATCCCCCTCCTCCCCCGCTGCTTCTTTCGAAATATTTTCTTCTCTTGTCTCCTGGAAAATTCATGTGTTCAGTTTTCCTCCTGAATTTATGGTAAATGCATCTTTGATTATATTCTGTTTTCTTTTCTTTCTTATTATATTTATCTTTCTCATCTCTTCAACTCTTAAGCTTTGCAGTGCCCCGGGTCTCAGTCCTTAGTGGCCTTTACTTTTACTGGCCATTTTACTGTTAGGAGGATTTTAGATTGACTTGTCACCATGGAGGTTCTACCCAGTATGCCAGCAGCTGTCGGAGTGCTGTCTCCAGCTCTTACACTCCCTTGAGTTCTGGGCTCCCATGTCTGTTCTCTTGACATCTCTCTCAGTAGATTGGTAGACATCTCTCTCAGAAGAAGACCTGACGTGACTGTGATCAATTCCTGACACTCTCTTAAATTCTATTCCTTTGATATTCTTCCCCATTTCCGAAATGGCAACTTTTGTGCCCATTTTTCCAGACAATAAGCCTAAAGGCTATTTTGGAGTTATTCCTTCCTTTAAACCTACAAACAATCTGATAGCAAGTCCTCTTGACTCTACAGATGTAAAACAACACCTCATCCAGCCCGCCTGTATTTATATTGAATCCATTTTCACACAGCAGCCAGATCTATGCTTTGTAAACACTCATTGGATCAAGTTACTACTCTTAGCAAAGTCTTTGTCCTGTAGCTTAGAAATTCCCTGCCTTCGTCATAGAGCCTGCCCACCCCGACCCCTGCTTCCCCACCTCTGCCCTCTACCCCCAGCACAAGGCATTGTTTCAGGAGGGGTAGTCCAATTCTAGAATTATTTAGTCTCTCATTTTCCCACCTGATAGGAACTTGTTTATATTTCGATTCCATTTGTGAATAACCACAACTGTTTGAGTCAGACATTAGTCCTAATTTAAGAGTAGTATTAATGGTGTACCCCCCTAAGAAGACTGGCCCGAACTCGACGTGCTTCTATATTAGGAAGAAAGTCATCTACACAGCAGTGACATGTGAAGAGAACCCCAGGAAGAGATTTTGCAAAGATATACTAAGTTCATCATTTTATATGTCATGCTTATATTCCTAGTATCTCTGCCATGATTGTAGATGAGGAAGGAAAACAGAAATGCTATAGGAAGTGAAAATTATGTCATTTGCGCTCAGACATGAGTTGGCCATTGTAGCTTTGTGAACTTGATGAGAAAAAACGAAACCGAGTTCATGTTCAAAAGGTATAATGTTAACTCAGAACTAGTGTGCTTGAAACAGTTAAATAACTGTGCAGTATTGTGCTCAGGCTGATAGTTCTTTAAGACGTACAAGTTATTTTAATAGCAGGAGTCATCTATTTTGCATCTGCCTTTTGATTCAGAAGCGATGATTCATTGATTCTGACAGGTGCTAGGTTAGTCATCATCTGCACACAAAATCTTAGGATGTTATTTCATTGTTGAAAAAGTTTGCTTCAGCTATGTGCGCGTGATGAAATGATCCTCATTTACCTCCCAGCTTCTAGATTCATCCTACCTGTTACTGTTGGCATCTCCTCATCGGTTAAGTTGTCTCCTGGTAGCTCTTTGGCATCAGTATGAGTTGTGAGGTGATTCATCTCTGTGAATATAAGATGGAAGACATTATCTAGTTCAGCTAGTTCTCTTTGCGAACATTTCAATGCAAATATTAAAATGTCAGTGCCCCTTTAAAAGCTAGTGTTAAATGATTTCCATGTGCATGTGTATGCATGTATATATGTTATATGCATACATATGTGTACATGAGCACAGAGCAATAGCAGGAATTAATATTTTGAATATACCCAAACTGTTCTGGTGTTATTTATTTTGCTCGCATTGCAGAAGAGAAGAAGGGGACTCTGGTGCCCACACAGCAGGTGCAGGTTACATGTCAGCTGTGGGCACAAACTGTTGGAAGGTGGCTCTTGGTGCCAGTCCTGTTTGCAGTGGGATGCTTGTAAGATGGTATCTGGCATGTCTGTTCTTATTCTCTAAGTTGGATTCCCCCAGGAGTTGTTAGGACCTATTGACCAGTCTACTTACTTTATTCTCTTTGCATGAACTAAGGGTGGAGACTTCTCCTTTTATAAGAGGTGAGCGAAATGTAGACTTCCCGTGCCGAAACTGAAAAATAGTCTGAGGAACTGAGTAACACGCTCCAGACACTGAAGGCATTAAAGAGAAGTATCTCAGAAAATAGGAAATTTTTATTCTATAACTGAAATTTTTTATGGTTAAAAAAATTACTTTTATCCTAGGCAGGAATAGGGCTTACTGAGTAAATAAAATACTTGCTGAGCAACTATGTGGATCTGGGTTCAGATCCTCAGCTACCATATATCAACTGGTGTTATGGCACACACACGTTGGACAAAAAGACAGCTAGATCCTATGGACTCACTTGCCAGTCAGGCTAGCCCAAATTGCAAACTCTGTGCTCTGAGAGACCTGATCTTAACATACAATTTTTATTTTAAGAGAAACAGTTGAAGACATTTTAACACCAACCTCTGATATCCGCACATATCTGCACAGGTGCGCACACCTGGACACTAGGGCACACACAGGTATGCCACTCCCAGAGACTTGCACAGGCAGATAGCCTTTCTATGGCCAGCATAAGCAAACTCTATTACATTTGTATCTTATATGTCTTGATGCTGTTGTACCATATCCATCACGGTGCCAGGGGCAGACCTGCCTGGGGCAGCAAGGGGATGAAACAAGGACAGACACACAGGCATACAATAAAAGCTGGGGTTGGGTGGTCTCAACTCTTAGGAGTAGCCTTGGCATATTCATTATATACAGTTGAGTGCAGATTACTACATTCAGGTGGACCAGGGGGCAATGTTATTATAGAGAAACAAGGGTTTATGGTGTACATCTGGATCAATAAATTTAGCTGATCCTTACAGGAACAGTCGGTAGGAGAACAGCTGTCAGGATTTTACATATCCAGGCAGACAAAGCTGTAGTGGGCATTTTTTGCATAAACCATTGATGTCTACATGTGGACCCGAGGAGTAGTTTGCCATCGCTCCCAACTTTGCCACTTCCATGTGAGTCTGCAGCTTCAGGGTCCCTGACATGGCCATGTCAACAGTTCACATTTACTCAGGGCTTCCACACACAGTGGCATGCCTATTTTTATTGTGATATTATCTTGATGTGCATTTTATTCAGGGATGCGGGCATCCTCAAAGAGGAGAGTGCACTATCTTTCTCTCGTATGTTGTTAGGTCTATTAACAAGTCCCTTAGGGTAGCACTACCTCACTGGTTGTTTCTCAGGTCTTACAAATGTGTACATGTAATTCATTGAAAGTTACAAATATACTGATAACTTCTCACAGAAGGGAACTCTTTAATGTTCCCTTGCTAGGGCATTCCTCTGGAGGCCTTTCCAGAAGGTTTACTTTCTTGCACCTAAGTGGAGTGACAGATAGTGTGAGCTGCCTATGCTATGTAGGCAAGTGCACTTCTTCCCTGCTCTTCCCCCTTTATCGTCTGTCCTTCAGCTCTCTTCCTTCTATAGTAATTATCCTTCATATTCTGAATCAATCATACAGACATCTTCACTATCATTAATAGCTTTATTGAGATACAATTAATATACCAGGTAATTTACCCATTTAAAGCACACAGTTCATTAGTTTATAGTATTTTCATAGACATATTCATTCAAATAAAAAATGTGTGATAAGATTAGCAACCATGGACTAAGGCCTCTGAAACTGTGAGCCAAAGAAATCTGTATTCCTTTTGCTGTTTTGCCACAGCATTATGAATCTAAGTAAAACAGGTTGTGCGTAATAAATACACATGCATTTAATGACTAGAGGATTTCCTATCCCTTTGATGCCTGTCATCAAATGCTGTTTTTCAGACTGCTGTCATTAGACATTGGAAATTATTTACAGCCTAATGTGGGTGACTTTAGAGAGTCTTATTACTCCCAGCTGTGCTTAGCTTGGATCTGACTAAGCATTCACAGCACATGGAGCTTTGTGGTTGAAAGCCCCTTGAAGCACACTTCAGTATGCGTCTCTCTTGAGTTAGGTACCCTCATTAAATTTATTCCATCATCTACGAAATGTCACTGTCATTTTTAATGGCACGTAAAGATATGCATTACTAGCCTTTGTCCTCTTTTTTTTCACAATTAGAAAAAAAATCCCCAAATGTACAACCTTTCATTGTACAGTTATTTCCAGTGTAGCCTTTTGTAGCATCAGTGTTCTATTTTTACTGCTTCTTCCATCATATTTCTGCTTATCTGATGGGAAATAGATTTTCTGCCTACCAAAAAGTTCTCTAACTACTATATGAAAGTGTAAGTTCCTATTGATAATCATTCTCTTTAATGCAGTGTGCCAGATCATATTAAAATACAGATAAATTCTTCTGAGATCTTTCCATATGAGAAAATGGCTCAACTTAAGGTCTGTAACTGTAAATGGCAGTATTTATAATCTTGCCTATCATGGAATTGATTTTCTTACTACAAATTAAATAAGGACTGAGTGTACAATACAAAAGATAAGCAAATTCCAGGCCACACTCATCAGCTTATACATTTTGAGGTCTAAGTAAAGTCAGTGTAAATGTTTGAATGTTTATGCCCTATATGTTAATGTCTGTAGCAACCATATGACATCTTAAGTGAGTATATGTGTTCTCTGGCATGCCACATGTATGCTATCTGAACTATTCTATCACATTATAACAAGACTATTAAGAAAAGTATAAGTCCACAGACATTGTAAATTATTTATTATGGAATAAAGAAAATTTTTTCTGAAAAAAAAAAAATCCCTTTGAGATAGGGCTGTATGCAGGTCTCACTGGCCCGGAACTCAGTATATGTCTGAGGATGGCCTTGAACTCCTGACCCTTCTGTTTCCACTACTCTGCAAGTGCCAGGATTTCTAATCTTGGCTGCTGATAACATATACTAATTCTAAAAACTAATGAGTTCCATTGTGACTTTCCTTTCTTAGTGGAAGAAAAAGGTCTTGCTTTCTTTAATGGATACACTCCCTCTGTCTACCTGTATATCCCAGGCTGACCTTGAATTCAAGGTCTTTTCTCATTCTCTGCCCTGCTAGAATTACAAGTACATACTACTGTGCACAACTTTACAGTAATATTTTGCTAGCGTAATAGAAAATACTTAAATAACTAGTGACTAGATTGCCTTGCCATCTTGGTCAGTCTGATGACATATGAAGTTGGGGGTTACCTTACCCCAAGAGCAACAACAATGTGACAATCCAATGAGCATACCCATGAGGGCTTGGGAACAGAATGGTATGAATATAATGCCATGCAACGTGATAGCAGAAATTGGTTATTCTTGTTGTAAAAGCCTTTTGAAGCCTCTCTTACACATCTAAGCATATAAATATATTTAGCAATAAATTCTTTCTTTTCTCAAATACTTAATCTAGTCCTTTTTGTCAAACTATACATATTTTCATTCTTTTTTTATTTCTTTAGTACTTTTATTCTTGAGATTCAGATTTATTCTTTGCAGATAAAAGTAGTTGACTCTTATTTGATATCAACTTATTAAATAAAGGGGCTGGGAAGATAGTATTACTGAAATAATGGCACACACTCCTGGGCGGCAGCTGTTAAAATAGCTAGTTTAAACTATAAAACACCCATTCTCTTTAGAAGAATAAGGCTTTATTTTTATGTGTTTTTCTCCCTAAAACTTGAAATAAATATATCTGTAACAGTGAGGAAAAATAGATCATATACTACTTTAGTTGAATTAAATGATTAAAAAAAAAATAGATTCCTCCTTTTTTCAAGCTTTGCTGACATCTCCCGCAGTAAATGTTTAGTCAACAAGTATGGAAAATGAAGTGCTACATTGAAGAAGAGGGATACCTGTTTAAAATGTGTCCTATCTTTTAGGAAATACAGTTGCTCTAATAGACTAGGAAGCTTTAGCTGCTAGGTTGTTTCCAATGAAGCGGATGGCGCTGCAGATTGTCATGTTAAGTAAATAAACCAAATTTGAAATGACAAATATCAGGGAGCTGGAGAGATGGCTCAGTGGTTAAGAGCACTGATCTTCAAGAAGTCCTGAGTTCAATTTCCAGCACCCACATGGTGGCTGACAACCATCTGTAATAGGATTTGATGCCCTCTTCTGGCATGTAGAGGTACATGCAGATAGGGCACTCATACACAAAATAAATCTTTAAAAAATGGCAGTTGTCACATATTCTCTCATATATAGAAGCTAGACTAAAAAGAAAAGAGAGTGAAAAGGAGATAATTTGGAAGAGGAAAGGAACTCTTGGGGTCAGAGAAGGTAATAGAGGTAAGTAGAGGTACATGTTTTAGTCAATGTTCAGTTGCTGTGAAGAGAGACCATGACTGTGGCAACTCTTACAAATGAAAGTATTTAATTGGGGCTGGCTTACATTTTCAGAGGTTTAGTCCATATTGTCATGGCAGGAAACATGGACGTATGCAGGCAGACATGGTGCTGGAGAAGGAGCTGAGAGTTCTACATCCAGATCGGCAGGCAGCAAGAATAGAGAGACTAGGCCTAGATTGGGCATTTGAAAGCACAGAGCACACCCCCAGTAGCCCAAGTCCTCCAAGAAGGACACATCTCCTAGTAGTGCCACTCCATGGTGACCAAAGCATTCAAATCTATGAGCCTATAGGGGCCATTCTTACTCAAATATCACAGTACTTTATATACATGTATGGAGTGTGATGAAAGCTGTTAGAAAGGTCACTAAGTTCAAACTTAGAGTTTGGAAAATGTCTGTCTGTATTCCTTGTGCTTCTTGGAGACTATTCTAGGTTGTTCTCTTGCTTATTATAGTATAATATGAAATGGTGACCATGTTAATATGACTGGAAGGAAAGAAATAGAAACACAAATAAAAATCAACATTTCTACAAATAAGCTTCATGATACAATGTTGGCTGTATGACATAGTCTGGGACTTGGGATTTCTGTTCCTTCCAGAGTGTCTCTTATCTGTTTGTATGAAGAGATTCCCAATCTCCCAGTAAAATTAAGGCTTCTTTCCTGCGTGAATAGTGAGGTTTCTTCGTATATATATTTAGCTCATTTATTTATTTAAATTGTTTATGTGTCTGAGTGTTTTGCCTACATGCATGTCTGTGAGCTACATGCATGCAATACTTGAGGAGGCTGGAAGTGGATGATGGATGCCCTGCCACTGGAGTTACAGAGCGTTGTGATCAGCCCTGTGGGTGCTGAGAATCAAGCCCAGGTCTTCTGTACAAGTAGCCAATGCTCTTAACCACTGAACCATCTCTCCAGCCCTGTTTCTTGTTTTAAAGTTAAAAGTTTTTGTGTAGTATATAGTCTACTTTTGTCCATTGTTTAGACTCTTATATGATAAATATAATCTTTTAATTGTGAATTTTTGGTAAATTATGTAATATTCCCAATTCTTAAAAAATGAGTTGAAAAATTCTACTTTTCACTGTAACAAGAATCTTTGAGTTTAGAGAGGAAACAATGTCAATTGTTGGTGAATATCAGAAATGAGGAACTTCTTGTTTTTATTTTCTTTATTTGTTTTGAATTTTCTTCAGTGGGAGCTAGACTAGTTTAAATATTTCTTTCTCACCTAGTTTCTCATAGGAACCTGTTAATTATATTGGTTTAAAGAAGCATAGACAGGATGCACATGCCCTTTTCTATCTTGTAAAATGTACCAAACTAATTTTGGAGTAAAAAAAAGTAGTTTTCTTTTGTAGTGATTTCATCAGGACTAAATAATAGTAGCTGAGTGTTGATTTGTGATATTCAGTTTCCAGAAAACTATTATGCCATTAGGATTATATAGAATTATCTGCTATTAAATGATGTTTAAGACAATAATGGAATTTTTACATTTGGTCACACACACATGATTTGTTTTATTAAAAGCCCCTGTATTATACCGAGAAATCAGCCTGAATTATAAAACTGTCATAATTATAAAATTTCTTAAGCTAGTATGATGGCTGTCTATCTTAATAGGCTGCCCTATTGCTGTGATAAATCACTATGGCAAAGGAAGGGTTCACGGGGACTTCTGGTTCTGGAGATAAAGGGTCCATCATGGCAGCGAGCCATGACAGCTAGAGCAGTAAGCTGGGTGTTCACGTCTTAAATCACATGCAGGAAACAGAGTGAATGCAGAATGGCAGGAGGACTTTAAACCCTAAAAGTCCAAAGACTCCTAGTGCCATATGTTCTTCAACAAGACCACACCTCTCCAAACAATGCCACCAACTGGGACCACTGCTCAAACATCTGAGCCCATGGGGACACAGTTATCCAGACCACCACAGGAGCATAGGCTGGTAGTCTCAGTACTTAGAGGTATAGGTCTCAGGATCAGGACTTTGAGACCAGCTTAAGCTATATGAGTCACTGTCTTTAAAATTTTAATTCATTAACAAACAGATAAACATGGTTATTTACTTTTATTTATTTGGGAGGTTGCATTTTAAAATTTTTTACATATATATTTATATTATTACACATATATACAATAAACTACCTACAGCAAGAAGAATCATGAAATAATAAGGAATTATATAAATGTTACATTCATAGTGTTTTGGCTATTTGTATTTGGCAGCCTTGAAGAAAACATCTTTCCTGTATTGATGCATCTAAAATTCTGAATGTAAATATCTATCATATCTTGTCATTATCAACCTAAAACATCTATCTAGACCTAAAAACATCCTAATCCCTAAACAACCAAGCTTAATTGTAAAACTGAACTAGCTGATCTTCAACCTCATCAGAGACTTGAGAAGAAATAAAATTAATTACCTGAATGCAGGTTAGCAGCTTTCCAAATGAGAAGATGACAGAGACAATTTGCTGCCTGAACAGTCACCAAAGCTCTCTGTAACATTGAAGTATCATCTTCAGCCTTCTTGCCCAATATATCTGACAGACATTGTGAGGCAGGAACTATTGAGGACTTGCTTACTCTGTCTTGGCAGAGTTTGCCTGTCGACTCTGCCTGCGTCCAAGCTTGCCCTATTTAGGCAGAATTCTGTGTTAGAAATGAGAACATTTTGCCCAGTTGCTTGTTTGCCACATTTGAAGTCATCTCCATAAGGAGGTTCTTTGATGCTCATCATTCCTCTTTGAGGTAGGCTGGGTGCTGCTAGGAGTTAACCTGACACTTGTCAATGAATCTTTAAAATAATAAAAAAATTAAATGCCATATTCTGTATGTCTCTGAGATTTTTGAAGAACTTATCTAGTTTGCCTTATCTTTCTGTAGACTCGTAGCTATCTGTTACACCTGACATTGTTCTAGCACCAAGTGCTTCAGTTGCTGTTCCTCATCAAAACGCGTTCTTGAAAACAGATTATACCATTATTTAATCATTAAGAGTTTTCTTGATGCTGCCTTATTTTTTTAAGACCTATTCTGTATTCCAGGATGACCTTGAACTTGGGCCAACCCTACCAGCCTTGCCAGTGTGGGTGTAACTAAGGAAATTGGGGTTTCCTTTAAGGTTCTTGGCCTGATTTGTTAATTATGGAATTTAAATTCAGAAGGAAGCTCAAGAACAGTTTTATTAAAGTTTGGAAGAAAAACTACAGGCTAGGAAGCCATAAATCTAGGCGGCAGCTTGGAGGAGGGACATGGAAAAGAGGAAGGAAGTCTTGCCAACGTTTTTTGACTTAGGGTCTAAGCTGGGCATTGTCTTCAGCAGTGGTGATCAGCAAGCAGCTGCATGGTGGAACAGTGGGCACTTCAGAGACAGATTAAGAAATCACAGTGTCAAATAAAGCATGCTGAGGCTTTGGGGAGGTGTGTGAAAAAAGAGATAAAGAAATGAGAAAGAAAACGTACACTTTCCAAGTTAAGACTCAGAAAAGCATGCAGACTTTGCAGCACTGCATGATAGAAGCCCTGTAAACAGCTACCTTGGCAGAGTGGCCTCTGTGGAGGAAAAATGAGTTGTCGCATTAAGGGGATAATTATTCTGCCCATCCTGTAACACAGCTTCAGGTAAGTCAGCTGACTGATAGGCCCAGATGGATTAACTTTCAAAGGGGGTTACAATAGTAAGTAATGATCTAAGCTTGGCAACAGATTGGAAATTCATGTCTCCATGCAGGTCAGAAGCTGAACTCTGATTTTATTCTTTTGGCCAGGAAGAAGTAGCTTTTCCTTAATGGGCTTCAGTAAAGCCTTTACATCTCTAGTTTTCAATATTGCATTTTAACTTTCAGGTATGACCAGGGAAGCAGGAGATGGGCTCCAAAGCTGACCAGGGCAACAGTGCGTCCTCAGTGGCTTCCAGGCTAGTAATCCTTGTAACACTGGGCTTACTAGCATGAGCTTCCACACGTGACTTCCTTAGGGACCTCATATATGAGCAGTTTAAGTAAGCACATACCTTTAATAAAAGTTTAGTAAGTTCCAATGTAAATGTCACACCAAATTGTGATCTAGAGCTACTAGTAATTGAGAGACATATTAATTTGCTCAGTCATTGGCTTTTCAGTTATCTATAAACATATACATATGATGTGTAGTTTTTATATGTAATAAAATGTACTAATTTAAAGAACATACTTTTAAATTCAACAAATATCTCTAGGCATACAGTCACTATAACCAACCAAATACAGTGTTTTCTCATGACGTCACAGCAAATCTCTAGTACTCAGAGTCATCTTTTGTGCATCCTTAGTCACAGGTAGACACCAGCCTTTTTCCCTTGCTGTGAATATGTGTTTCTTCAACTGCAGCTGAGCCTTAACATCATACATATTTTGGAAAGTTGGACTTCTGTGAGGAGCCAGTATGTTGACATGTGGCAATCCTGGGCTCTTATGCTCATTGGATGGATGTCAGTGGGCCTTCCTTCTGCTTCCTCAGGTGGGACAGCTGGAATGCCTACTGCCAAGGCCCCCTTGGGACCAAAACTGCAGCCACTTGAGAACCACTGCTTCCTATGAGATTGTTTTTTTGGTGCTAGCATTTCACAGAAATAGTAAAGTATAGGATGTGTCCTCTGTACTTTCCGTTTGCTCATTACAATGACACAAGATTTATAGAGGCTCTTTGGTTTCTTTGTATAGAGTGGGAGGTCAGTATTTAATAAGAAGCTAAGCTCTGTTTAAACATTTAGTTTTATGTATCTCTAAATCTCTAAAAGTAATCACATTTAACACTTTATCTCAGCCTTTTGTGAGTCTTTGTCATTAATTGATTTATTTACTAGTTACAAGCCACAGTGTTCTGTTTTCTTCATATTACTTGGATATTGCACACTTTTACTTTTGTGATGATTGCAGGTTTGTTTTTAATTTTAAAAATAATAATGGATACTTTTTAGCAGGGAGTTACTTGTGTGTCTGTCAGCTTGATTTTGCAACACAATTATTTTTTGTGGGGGCTAGATGTGGTGGCACACACCTATAATTCCGGGACTTCAGAGTCTGAGGCAGGAACATTCTGAGTGCAAGTGTGTGCCACATTAGGGGTCATTAAAAGCTTTCTTTGGTAACTCAAATATTCTTATTATTTGTTAGTATTGCATACAAATACAATTCTGGATGTGATGACCGTGGAGTGGTGGATGGTGTGTGCCAGCCACTGAAGACTAATTAAAGCTGTAACCTAGGTCATGGAGCTTCTGCTCCTCATGGAGTGTGTTGTCTCTGCGTGTTTTCTGTGTGCATACGTACGGGAATGCAGTAGTTTGTCCTTACCTGTAGGATTACCTCCTATGGCCAGTTACCCACTACCAACCAAAATCAGAAAATCTTAAGTAGAAAATATCAAAGCTAAATAATAATTTGTAAATTGCTCATTTTTGGAGGTTATCTGATGAGGGCCCCTGCTACCAGCTCACTTGTCCTGTCCTGCAAATGAAACTTTCCCTGTCTAGCTATGTGCATGCTCTCTGTCCATTAGCTATTTGTGTGTCCATTCTGATAATTGTCAATTGTGGTATATGAGGACTTGTATTAAAACGCTTAATACTTAATGATCCCAATGTATAGAGTGGAATGCTGTCATTTTCTCGTATGGAATTATCATTGCTCTGTTTTGTCATTAGTGGTTATTCTTGGCCCCTTTGGCATCAGTACAGATGTTTCGCTCTATCCAGTTTGTAATATTCTAACCTGCTGTTTTTCTTACTAGACAGTGACATTGGAACGCTGTTATCATGCTTCAAAATGTCTGATAAACAAACAGAGTGGATAGAAAACTGCCGAAGACAGTTTTGTGAAACAATGAAGTCCAAGCCGGATGCCATCAGTGGAGGCGGTGAGTGTGGCATTTTCTACTGGGCATCTTCCTGCATAAAATAATTTTAACAGAAGCTATGGCTCCTCAATATTTCTGCATGTGCATGCAGGAAATGTAATGCTAGTTGGAAAAGTTCATTGCTCCACTAAAGACCTGAAGTTCTGAGAGAACCAAAGTCCAGAGAACTCTTATGCCTTTTAACAGACTTCACGCATGGCAAGCAGCCCCGAGGTTCCCCTGCCTTTCCTTGGGTACAGTTGGCCTGGTTTCTACAGTCCTCACCTTCATATACCACACTGCTGTATCTCTGTAGAAGTCTTACCAGTTCACCAATGACATAGGATCTTAAAACACTGCCAGGCTTCCAGAAACCTAACTGAATGATTCTCAGGGAAGCTCTGTCTTAAGGGAGCATCGCTAGTTTCAAACGTAAAGAAAGTTTAACTTCAGTTCTTTACATGGGCTTTAGCGTCCTGAAGCAGTAACTTCAATCTGTTGCTGTTATAAGCTAGGTTTACTAAACATTGTCATTTACAAGTGACTTAATTTCATCGGCCATACTTAATTGTTTCATATTTGTTATAAAATTAAAAACAGGAACTTAAAAATAACATTTATATTTTGTTGGGAAATAGTATTTTTTTTAGAGAATAAAAATATATTTATGTGGCAACTAAACCACAAAATTATTCTCCAGAGTATGAGTATAAATGAGCAGTTAAAATTTGTTTAGTTTCCCTTCAGATTTATAAAGTATCTATTAAGATATAGATGTGTATATGTGTATGTATATATACATATATATACTCATGATTGTATGATAGAGAATATTTAAAACAGGCTTCCTCTGTGGGTTTTGCAGATGCCAAAAAATACGTAGCAAATTAGGAGAGTAGTAGTTTGGAATAGTTCAGTTTAATACATCAGAAAATGTAGTTCTGGCCTTTGGGGAGGTGGCACATGCCTTTAATCCCAGCACTTGGGAGGCAGAGGCAGGCAGGATCTCTGAGTTCCAAGCCAGGCTAGTCTACACAGAGAGTTCCAGGACAGACAGGGCTACACAGAGAAACCCTGTTTCCAAACAAAATAACAAAACTACAAAAGACAGTTTGGAGTGTTTCTCTCTCAAAGGGAAACAGAAGAGAAGTGTCACATGTCCAGCCATTATCCTCTGAAATGGTACAGGTAAACTGAAGAAATAAGGGTTTTCGTTGGCATCTGGGGACATGTCCTCTCTCAGTTATGCACTGCTTTCTGATGCTGTGTCCACCATCTTACTGTGAGCCACTGTCAGCCATGGATCCATTCTTCTCTGCCTGATGTTTACTCACTTGCACAACTCATACTGCATAACAACTTCATGATATAATCTATATTTTATCAACAATGAAACTGAAAATCATAATTTTAGTAATAGCTTAGTTCTCTATACGCGAAGAGGCAGGAGGTGAGTTCGGGCAATCTAATGTCACTTTTCTATATCACCTTTTTATACCTACCCTTTTGTCCATTAGAGACAATAATTACCAGATAGACATAGACAACCAAAGGCTTCCTAATAAATTACATTGTTGTACCTATTATCTCATGGCACACTTGTTGCCAGTCTTGCAACCATCAGATCGGCTTGTGTTGTGAACACCTGACTATGGATG
Organism: Acomys russatus; assembly: GCF_903995435.1. Lineage (NCBI taxonomy): Eukaryota > Metazoa > Chordata > Mammalia > Rodentia > Muridae > Acomys > Acomys russatus. The sequence goes on along the minus strand of NC_067157.1, from coordinate 20,362,357 downwards.
GCACCGCAATGAAAATAGAGGGACACACAGACATAACCAGGACCTTCAGTGTGTTCATTACTATGGCACAGGGGAGGGGTTAGCTAATCTTGGTATGAAAGTCCCTGAAGGTGAGCATCGTTACGCTATAAACACTCAGGTAGAGATGGCTGCAGTTGCCAGTGTTTTTACAGGATGGTGACTTGTTCATAAACACTTATACTGCTTCCCCTACAGAAAGTCTTAGCACCCATATGAATAATAGCTTTGCAAATTTCCCATAGACTGGAGACCTTGGTATCCTCCACATGGCTGTGTCTGTGTCAATAATACATATTCATGCAGGACTTCCCTCACTTAGATTTTCTTCCAGTCTCTACATGCAGTATCTATAATCTCACGTGAACTAACTTTGAAGGCAAACTCATTGCAAAAACCGGCATACTGCCTCTGTGGCTATATGCACACACACACACACACACACACACACACACACACACACACAGAGTCTACCTCTGCACTCTTGGATAAATTACCTTTTGTGAATTAACCTACTCTGAGTTTTTGTTTAAGACAATGCAATGCTTCATAATATATAATAAATTGAATAATAAATAATGAATAGTAAATAATATAACAAACCCATTTGTTAACATTTTCATAAGAGAATGAGTTAGTTTTAAATTTCCTTATGATTATAAATGTCAAACTGATAAAAGAGGAAACAAAAGGAAATGTTGTTACAATTTGAGACTAGCTTTTTGACTGTGTTGTTGCTGCAGGGGGCACATACTACCCTTTTTTGGTAATACCAAAAGAAGAGAGAAGAACCCATGTTAAGTAGTATTCATGAATTTAATTTAACTTGACCATCTTAACGGTGATTAATGGAGAAAATGTCCCAATGTATTGGATGTGGCTCCTTGTATTTGTGAGTTTCCTTCTAGACATAAAGCTTATGAGAGGAACGAGTGAGCCTGTGGGAACAGAAAGCACATGTTTCTGCACTCACAGCCTTGGGGTGAGGTGATGGGTTATAGGACCCAGATTCTTTCCTGACCCCACAGAAATGCTAATGTTTAAGACACAGAGAGAGGTCAAATTCTTACCCTCCTGGGCCCAAATTTTGAGTTGAATTTCCATCTTTCCAACCACAAACCAACTATCTTCCAGTCTGTTTTTTATTTGTTTCTTTCTTTGTTTTAACATCTTAATGAAGAAGTAGCTAGAACATGTCCTGTCCTCTATTTGTATTGACACTTCAGCACCAGAAGGGAGCACAGGGGCCACTCTACTCACTGATTGAATCTCAATTGTTGTATTGGGTTCTTGATTTTTTATTCATTGGGATACAGATCATTCTAGAATTCCCTTTGTTTTTTCTCATTTCATTGTCAGGAAAGTGTCAGTGAATCAGTTGACTTGTGTTCTTTTGGCTTTCCCACCCTAACTTCTGAGTATCTGTCTAGCATGAGCAATAACTTTCAGAATCAACCCCCACATGGTAAATTCTACCCAATATTTTAAGTCAGCTCTCCAGTAAAGCACCATTTCCCCATTATTCTCTAATCAGTATTCCCTATTAATCTTTATTATTGATCTCATAGACATTCAGTTTAATATCTGCCCTGTATATATTTCCTTCATTGATATTGATTGATGACTTAGTTCATGACTAAAATTCACATGTGTGATTACTATGGTTTAAGTTGGTGACTGAACAGCACAGTATATTTAATAGTCAGTGTTAGAGGTGGTTGTATTTGGTAGGTAACCACCATATACATACATACATACATACATACATACATACATACATACATGCATACATATCTCAATGGTAGAATACTTGTGCAGAATGTAGACTTCCCCGTGCTTAATTCTTAGCATTTCCCTGAAAACAATTTCCAAGAAGGTAAAAGAAGAAAAGCATATGGTAGGCTCATTTATCTGACAGAAATAACATTTAGCCTTTAATGAACTGACAAAGTAGAACCGTGAAAGGTAGGTCAGATTTCTTTTGTCCTTTTTTGGGGATCCACACAGCAAACACACACAGCAAACAAAATAACTCCAGAAACAGAAGTCAAGCTGTCTGCTTAGGATCTGTAGAGGTAAACTTTCTGTTCTTTTGTTCTTTTCTATATTAAAAAAAAAACAAAAACAAAAAACAAAAAACCCTAAGTCTTTTGTTGTTGTTGTTGTTATTATTGTTGTTGCTGCTGCTGCTGCTGTTTTTGAGATAAGGTTTCTCTGTGTAGCCTTGGCTATCCTGGAACTGACTCTGTAGACCAGGCTGGCCTCAAACTCACGGAGATTCACTTGCCTATGCCTCCCGAGTGCTGGGATTAAGGCGTGCACCACCACTGCCCAGCCCGTGTTTTCTTTTGACTTCTATATTCTAGCCTGATTGATTGACAGTGACGACAGATGCAGGAAAATGGAATGTAACAATAAAACCCTACTTCCTCTAGCTACAGGTCCAGGGAAAGGGCAGCTTCCCAAAGGCAGAAGACTTTGAGAAAGGTAACTTCTTGTCCCATGGAGACAGCATGGGAAATGGTTCTGAGCCAGGCTCAGTACATATGTACTGAAAGATGTTCTGAGACAAGGAAAGCATCAGAGGAAATGATGAGTGGAAACTTATTCATTTGTAAAGAAAGGTGAGCTCAGAAGATCCGAGTTTACCCCACATTGAGACGTGCGAGGAAGCCCACATCAAATGCAATATTATTAAACCTTCAAAAGCAAGACAAGAAAAAGTCTTGAAAAAGAGAGAGTCAACACCTTTCATACTAGGGATAAGCCATATAGAGGGCAGCGGACCTCTCAGGACTGATAGAGGTCAGATGGAAGTAGACCGTTAGTCAACACACAAATGAAGAGAAACCAAGAAGGAAGGGCACCCTGCAGCATGGCTAAAGCACATTCTTATCCTTTTTGCTCTCCCTACAACTCAAGAATCTGTCATTGTACAAAACAGCAAATATTTTTAAATAGAAAGATGAAGATGAACAACCTGAAAACATTAAGTCATTAAAACTAGATAGAGTTGCATGGACTAAATTCTTAGAAAATGAGAATTCCAAGTTTGGGGAGTAAAGGCATGAGGAAAAAAAGAATACATTCTTGAATATGCAAGGGTGTGAGGAACAAAATATCTGCTCAGTGCCTGCAGGTTTAAAAGAGAGAAAATTGAACTGTTAGCATAGCTTTCGTATGCTGTGATTGGATCCAGCCATATAATCCAAGTGCCTGGGTAGTGAATCCAGCAGACACATTGAGTATTTGCAAGCAATGTGTTTCCTTGTTTTGGAACCAGTTGCTATGGTGATGGCATCTTAATTTGCTATAACCTTAGAAATATGCATTTATTTCTCACAGTTTTAAAAGCTGGGAAGACAGAGGTCAAGGCTTGGGCAGATTCCGTGTATGGTGTTGGCTTGTTATCTGCTTCAGAGATGGTTTGCTCTCTGCTTCCTCACAGCATGGAAAGGGGATGATGCGGCTCCTCAGACTCATTCACAGGAATAGAGCTCTCCTGACTTGCTCACTTCCCAAATGTGTCATCTCTCTTAAAATATATTTTATCTATATTTGTACAATATATATTGATTAAATCGACCTCCTATTCCCTGTCTGCTAACCCTTCCTATTCCCCACCACTACTTTTTCCTCCCAGTTTCTTATGTGGCTCTCTCGCTCCTTCCTTCTCCTCTCCCTCTGCCTTTCCTTCCTCTGAAGAAAACCAACTGTTATTCCCCCAGCTGTGGCCAGTTGTCCATAGTGGCCCTGGACTCAGGGCCAAAACAGACATGTTGGATATAATTATCTCATGTGGGCCTAGAGGAATGCTACCATTCTGGTAGGATGGGGTTAGGGTGGGGCAACACCAAGGGAGACTTGACGTCAGTACCTTTCTTTTCAGGTCCTGGCTTCAGTCTTCTCTACGGAAAACCTGTGTGTTCTTTGAGGCCTATAAATAGTAGACTCTTTTAACTATGTTCTTACCCCAGAGAACAGGCATAATTAAAGGTAGAAAGGCCATAATTTGAAAGCCTTTATAGAAATTTCAGACCTCTCATTTAAGATTAATATGCACTCTAGATGAAACAATATTCCATAGTTGCTTTCAAGGGAATATTATATAGTTATTTTGGTTTTACCATTAAGAGTTGCTTCCTGTGCCCTAAATTTTAAATTCTTACAGCAATAAGCTATGGCCTTTGATACTTTTTTGGTTTTAGGAATTTCCTTTTGACATTTTGAGTATGTTGCTTCCAAAAACAAACAAATGGGGAAAATGAGATTTTTAAACTTCCCCATTACAGCTGGAGGATTAGGAAGCAGAGCCCTCCGTTTCTCTTTGTTTCCACTATAGCAAGTAATACGGCTTGTACTTTTCTCTGGTCTCCTTCGGATCATTCTGTCTTGATCCAAGCCTTCCATGGGCAAGTAGCAAATCTAATAACTCTCATACCTTACAGGTATCAAATATCATGCTTTCTGGTGTGAGCCTCAAAGTAACATTCAGACTGACGTGTGAGCCTGTGTACAAAAACAGCAGCAAAACCCTGGATTTAAAGAAGACATGCTCTGTTTAAATAGAAAACTCACACCAGTAATTGTGTAGCAGTATGTTTTGATTTGTCCCATTATTTCTAACATAATACTTAAATACATAGCACATAGCAAATACAGTTGCACTCAATGAAGGTAATACATTATAATTAAAGATTTCAATGGACATATCCACTGAAAATGATGTTTCTGAGCAATAGTTGTTACTGTGTATCTTGCACTTTACATTATGAATGTGAACCATTAAATTAAAAATAATCATATGTGGACTTCATCACATTGTCCTTTCTAAAAAATCTACTTCAAAAGTACACACACACACACACACACACACACACACTCATACGCGCGCGTGTGCCGAAAGTTTTCTCCTGTGGATATTATGTGTGAACATATAAAAGAAAAATTTTTGAAATAGTTTTAGACATACAGTAGAGTTATGACTGTGTTTGTAAATATAGAACCAGCCTAAGCAATTGCAAACTTACATCTGTATACAGAGGTATTTCTCAAGCCATGACTATTGAGTTTCCATGTTCTTAAATACTTATTTTGCATTGAAATCATATAATGAATGGGGTTCAATGAATAAAAACACTTCATTTTCATCTCTAGCCGTCAAATGTTATAATATATAGCTTGCTCTCTGCATTTACTGAAAACCATACCATTCCTTTTTTATTATGTGTTTTTAACATTTTGAACACTAATTTTTCTTTGAGGAGTTATATGCTTAAAATATACTTGAATATAAAGCAGAATCCATTTAGTTAATAAGGGTTATGGTTAGGATTCCAAGTGTAAAAAGGGCACAATTTAGAAGTGTGACACAACATCACATGCTTCATCGTGAAGCAATCAGGTCCTCTACAGATACATTTCTTTAGAGGAAAGAAAACAAAATCCTCTGCATTGCATATTAATTATAATCCCCTGGAGCATCCATTTGTAGGATACATGCAAACACTGTGATATTATCACACAGGCCTAGAAAGGAGTCATTATGTCACATTAAGTCAGCTAGTACATGGTTTTTCTGATCTGGTTCCTTGAAAAGATACCATCAGCTGTAAAGTATAAAAGATATAATATGTCACAGCTTTGAAAATGACATGAGCTGTAATTAATCTTGCTCTTAAGGTTCACCATTTTTTTCTGTATGCAAATTCGGAGATATGATAACCTAATGGATGCATTGGAAACAATTAACAAATTCTGAGGTAATTGTTAGGTAACCTAAAGATGATATTTCTTTTTTAGTTATATATTGAATAAGTTCACAGCTAAGTTATTAAAATTCAGTTGAATCAGAAATACTATGAATACTAATAAAAGCCTGAATATTGAGTTGAACTCCTTAGAACTGTGGAGTTCGGGTGACTTTTATGTGCTAGTCTGTGACTTAATGATGCGTTGTCACACATTGTGCTCCCTTGACTTTTAAAATTCTAATTGCTCTGTTTGTTACAGCTTTAGGTGAACTACTTGAAAAATTTGTCTTTCTTCTCACCGAAAACCCATCTGAGTGTTACTTCCCTTTAGTGGATTACACAGGTACCTTTTTAAAATTATTGTGATGTTTGGAAAAAAAACTGTTCAGTTTGTAAATAGGTGCCATTTCATAGTGCTGTGTCTGTAGAATATTGATATGAGCAAGGGTTCCCATCTGGAAAAATCTCACTTCACACCTATGTGTTCCAGATACAGTACCCATTGCACACTTCTGGGACTTCATCTGTTTCTGGTCTTGGTAGAACCTTTTTCTTAGCATCACATACTGTTCCGATTTTATTATATGTCTCTTCCTAGCCTCATCCATTCACAGCTGACTTACTTTGCTGGTCTACTTTCCATCACACTGTTACAAGACTGGAAACGTTATAACAAAAAGTTTATTTTGACTCATTTGCCCCAACACCAAAAGAAATGGAACTGGTGATGCTTCTTAGTTCTGGCTCCCTATGTGACATCATTTGGTCACCATCAATCAGGGTGTGTGTGTGCTCTTTCTCTCTTCTAATCCTCATAGCGTTCTGAGGATCCCACTTTGAAAATGGAGTAGTCACATTATTTCTTTTTTAAAAAATAGTTATTTTATATGTGTTTTGCCTACATGTATGAATGTATGGTGTGTGTGTGTGTGTGTGTGTGTGTGTGTATGTGTCTGTCTGTCTGTCTGTATGTATGTGTGTGTTGCTCATAAAGACTAGAATAAGGTACTAGGTCCCCTGGAATTGGAGCCAAAGTTGTTTGTAAGCAGTGTGGGTTCTGTTAACCAGCCCAGGTCCCCTGAAAGAAGAACAAGAGCTCTTAACCACTGAGCCATCTCTCCAGCCTCTCACTTTCCTTTAAAAAAAAATGATATGCTACTCCATTGAGACTTTTCCGCAATGCATTTTGATTATATTCACTCCTGACACATACCCCTATTGACTCCAATTTGTGTTTCCCAAATACTCTTGGCTGGGGGCCTGCTCTGCTGCAGTGACCCAGAGGAGTTCACATTCTTAAAGAAAACTGGCCCTCTGTTTCTCAACAGCTGTCAAATGTCAACAGCTCCTTAGCTGAAGGTAGTACTTTATGCCTCCCTCCTTCCCTTTCTCCCTTCCTTCCCTCCCTCCCCCCCTTCCCTCCCTCCCTCCTGCCCTCCCTCCCTCTATGATAGGACTTTGTCTGTCTTGGGCTTGTGCAGGTCTCCTACACGCTGTGCCAATCTGTGCGCTCATACCCGCAATCCCTGTGGTTTCTGGAAAGCACTGTTTTCTTGCAGTCATCCACTTGCTTCCTTAAGTTTTTGCTTCTTAAAGCTCTCATTAGAGATTAATTTTTGAGTTTTCTTTCAGATGAAATTAAATAGTAGCATTAACCTACAGCATATAAATTAATGCTTTTAAAAGTTGCATCTTCTAGTCAGAGGTTTTTTGGGTTTTGTTATTGTTTGTTTGTTGTCAGTTTCAATCTCACAATTTCAGTTGCCAAATGTGAGCTTTACCTGGATGCCTGGGTACCATGGTGGTCTTTAACTTCAAAGTGTCAGCAAGAACTCTTTTGCACCTACTGATATACACTGTCCCCCTGTGTTCTGGCTCGGTAGGCGGTACTTCTAGAGGGGAAGTGGGGACTCAGCACTGATATTTGCCTTCTATATTACTCCTGTGTTCTTCGTATATCTCAACTACATCTCAAATTTATTTCAATCTGTCTCCCATTATTCTTTATTCTAACTAAAGGTAGCATTGCCTCTTGCCTAGGGTATCAATGAGACTTTGCACATGTTTCATTTTACAGTCTGGTTGTTTAGCACATACAGTTTTTTCTTGTTATTTCTGGGATGGTGTTTTGTTTGAGACAGAGCTCCACAATGCAATGTAAGGCGGCCTTGTACTTGCTTTCCTCTTGTCTCAGCTTCCTTAGTACAGTCATAAGAGCTGACACCCAGCAAAACTGATACTTTTTACACACAATAAGAAGGATCCTTGCCATGCATATCTGGACCTATTAATTCCTCTACTCCTTGATAGGTACTAAGTAGAGTCTAAACTTCTTATGGTGCCCATAGCCTTACATCGTTCTGCTTCTTCTGTTTCCTCTAGTATCCTCCCTTCCTGTCCATGACTCAGTTTTCTTTTTACTGAATACCATTGTTAACACCACTGCGAGCTTTCTCCTGCCCCAGATAACTGCATATTCATTTTTTTTTTCAACAAACCTATGTGTCTCTTAGCACTTTTCTAGTCATTCGGTGTGAATGTTTGTGTGGTTTGCATTTTATAAGCTTAATATGGCTCCTACACTGGAAAGATTTAAGGAAGAAAGGAATCTAAAGCAGGGAGAGGCAGATGAAGAATTACAATGACTTGGACGACGGCTCGCGTAGTGGCAGTAGGGGAAAGCATTTGTATTCTGAGTGCACTGTGAATGTATGTCTGACAAGACCAAGTAATAAGTTGAATACGAGATGTGAGAGAAAGGGGGGCTTTCTTCCCTGCTCTGAGCTGCTGAGGATGGAATGACTACACAGTTCAACAAAGAAGATAATTCTCTCTTGTGCTCATAGAAGCCATGGTTGCCTGCACAAGATCAAGCCAGTTAACCCTGGAGCATGGAGTGGGAAGGTGCTCACGGGCTTCCCTTCCTCACTGAGGGGCCATGAGCACTTGATGGCTTCCAGGAAACGCAGATTCGGGTTTTTGTTTTTGTTTTGTTTTGTTTTATTAAGGGTGTGACTCCTGATAGTTCAGCCATACTCCATTGAATGGCTCCATACCCAAAAGTTAATGGATGGACAACTTAAATTGGAGTTGATGGGTATTGAATAGGAAACACACACACACACACACACACACACACACACACACACACACACACAGGAAGTTGGAGGATAAGGACATAAGGGTGGATTTCGGAGTAGTTGTGGGGAAGAGTTGGGGGCTGAATATGATAAAAATACATTGTATAAAATTTTCAAAGAAATAAAATACACTTTAAAATGAAGACTAGGGGAGGGGTCTGTTTTAGATAAGGGGAAGATCTGGTTACCTTTTCCTTTTATCCAGTGTTTTGGGTACTTGTTAGTATTCAAGCCTATAAGCTTGCTGTTCACTGGGTCTGGGAATCTGCATTTTAGAGGAAAGTTATGCTAGAGTGACTAATTATTAAGCCACCAGCGTGGTATTAAAACTAGTAACCCAGCTCATTGTCATTTTTTTTCTCATGCTCTGACTCAGTATCTGATTCTTCCTGATGTTTCCCCTCAGTGGGAGGCCTGGTGGGCACACAGAGGAAGGGGAAGCAGGCTATCTGGATGAGACCTGATAGCCTGTGATCATATGGTGGGGCAGGAGTTCCCCTTCTTTCAGAGGTCTAGAGGAGATGAATAGTGAGAAAGAGAGAGGGAGGGCAGGGATGGAAAGATAGAAACGAGGTGGGGGATAACAATTGGGATGTAATCTGAATAAATTATAATAAATAAATAAGCAAACTATCCAGCATAGTAAGCCTCTTTATTCTCATGAATTTAATTCCATAACAACTCCAGATAGACTGGTACTTATTGTTAGGATTAGAAGTAATTAGAATGAGATGCAACAGATCTGATATGTAGGATTAAAAATAATTAGAGTGAGACGCAACAGATCTGATATGGAGAGATTTATTGTAGAAGCGTGGGGAGACAAATGGGGGATGAGCTAGAGCCTGAGTGGGCCATGAGGTTAGAGAGACAGAGACAGAGACACAGTGGGAGAGAGCAAGAAAAGGAAAGGGGACGCCCCTTAAAGTGCAAGAGAGAGGTAAGAGAGGAGTGGAAGAGAGTGGGAGAGAGATGAAGTGCCAGGTTTGTCCTTTTTACTTTGGGCCCCAGCAGAGGTGGCAGGTGATGACAGATGTTAGGATTAAAATAAGATGCCAAGCAATGAATATGACAGACAGACAGACAGACCGAACAAGAGAGAGCAAGAGACAAGAGAGATGAGGTAGGTCTGCCCTTTTATATCCTGGGCAGGGGCATACACTTGGTAGTGGGCAGCCTGGAAGCAGGTATGCTAACAATGACATCAGAGGTTGCTAAGCAACCCAGAGGCAGGTTGCTTATATGCCAGCATCCCTCCATTTTCCTATAATTAAAAAAAAATGAGGACATTGGACTGATTTTCATGCAAAGTAAGTTAACATGTATAACATGTATAAATGTAGGTTCATTGGAAGCAGCTCTTGGCTCCATGAGAGAGAGGAGAGAGGGAGAGGGAGAGGGGGAGAAGTGGAGAGAAGGAGAGGGGGAAGGAAAGGGAGAGAAAAGCAAGAGAACAAAATGTCTGGATTATATGGTGAAGGGGATGGAAAAGCCCTTGCCCCAGAGAGTTCAGGATAGAGAGCAGGGTATGCCAGCAGATAGGGATTGAGGAGTGTGGGCAGAATATGGAGCTATATGTCCCAGGCCTAAACCAAACGCACAGGTGACTCTGCAATAATTATTTACATCTGGCAACATCTGATAACAAAGTGGGAAAAAGGTAAAAGAAGCTGTAAGAGAATGAAAAGAGATCTGTAAAAATGAAGGCAGGTGAAGGGAACTGATAGCCACTGAATGGCCTTATGGCTTAGCTATGTGCTGCGCTTCTTCATCCATTGTGCCATATAGCCCTCCAACACCTCTCTGAAGAGGAACCGCTCTTAAAACAAGGAAACTGAGATGTAAGGGACAGAACTCACGAACTGGGAAGATTCTGAAGAAATGCATTTGAGAAGGAAATTATAATTTTATGAGTAAACCTTAAAATTGACCTGAGAACATGACAGGTTTTTTTTCAGTGACATCTGTTGCAGGGGCGAGAAGACGATTCTAAGGATGCAGATCCCTGTGCCTAGAGTGGACAGATCTTTAGGCTGACATGTAGCGATCCCCAGTGTCAGCCAATCTTCATGGCCATTGTTCAACTGGGTCACATTTTCCACAGACAATATGAAAATAAGATTATGTTTCTAGTGTTATCAAAATACTTAAGACTGATTACTTAATATGCCTGCATTTCCTCTCATCATTTCTGAATAGTGCTGAGTGAGATCCCAGATGTTGGATTCACCAAATGTGTTCTGTATTCAGATGCAACCTGAATGCAAATTTAAGCTATTTAAAGGGTTGTGATGCACAGCTATCTACCAGAGCCTTGTAGTCAAACCAAAACTAAGTGGCGTCCTGCTGACTGATGGTTGGAAGTCTAGTGCTGTGATGCAGGGCTCTAGTGCTGTCTTCTCTCAGTTGCATTAAGGGTCCTCATCCCCATGTGTTTTCTAGATGATAGAACAATGGCCGCTCTTGTGAGAATGCCTTCTAATTACTGCAAGCTGGCACCACCCATCCTTTAATATAAAAGATGCTCCAAAAACATATTCTGGATACACTCACTGCTTTTCTGTGTTTCTTAAAGTGAGAAATTGATTGTCTTTAGAAAAAAAATGACAGCTTTCTAAGCCCCAAGGTAGCTGAAATTAGAACAACTATCCATCTGCTGTTAGTTCCCCCAGGAGCTCAACCCACTATAAAATTTGCAAATCTGGGAAAACAAATTAGTCTGACTGTTTATCCTCTCAAAGAAAGAAGAATGGACAAACAGATAAAAGTCCTGCGCATTTGCAGTCAGTGGTACACCCATGCAAGCATCTTTGCAAATCTTAACAGATGTTCATTTTTTTGTCAGCTCGGTCCCTCAAACAAACTAGATACTTTTGCATTGTAAACAAATCTTTGCAATGTTATTTTAAGTATCCCTTCCAAAGGAATAGACTCATAAAAATCCCTTCTCCTGTTACTAGTTTGTTTATAGACTGAAAGACACCATTGTTTCACTGTTGGCTATTAAAATGTAATTAAAAATTTTTTTAAATTTTATGAGCAATAGGTGTTTTGCCCGAATGTTGTCTATGTATCATATGCATGCCTGGTACTCACAGAGACCAGAAGAGGGCACAAAACAGTGGTGAGCTACCATGTGGGTGCTGAGAATCGAATGCAAGACCTCCAGAAGAGTAGCCACTGCTCGTAACTGATGAGCCACCTCTCCAGTTACCTACAGTGTAACTGTTAAATGTAGTATGTACATTGCATGTCTTTTAATATTTTGTTCAAATTTTAGGCCAACAGATTTTTTTTTGCCTAATTTTATGGAATGTTTGCTAATTACAAGGAGGTATATCATATGTCGCTGCATTCAAAGAAAGATCTATAGAACAGACCTAAAATGATCAGATAAATTATAGCACACAAATATGGACCAATAGAAACTCATGCTTTTTCAGTATAGTGCCTTTATTTCAGATGACGTGCTAGTGCCTTAAAAGCTGACACTTGAAGGGTGTTACTGTCATTGAGAAGTTCTGTTGTAAATGCACGTGGACAGTTGAACAGGCCAATGTGGTGACGGCTGTCATGGACGGTGAAAGGAGGAAACACAAGTAGAAGAATAGGAGTGCAGTGTCTGTGGGGACAGCCGAGGAGAGAGAAAAGGGTAATTGCATAACCAAGATGGGGAGCAGTCATGCCTTTTCTTTCAAAAGCTTGCACTGAAGATGCTGCTGGTAGCTTGATCACAGGGTACTGAAGGTATCATGGGTAGAAAAGGGAGCACAAGTGTGTTTGCACAATAAGCCAAAGACCCTGCTGGTTAGCTGGTTTCTTTGTTGGGTACGACTTCCTCACCCATGCTCTTGTGATGAGTAAATGTTGCTCATCAGAACATCGGAGCCCCATGAAGACATTCATCTTACTATTCTATTTTTGAGAAAGTCTCTTTTTCTGTAGCCCAGGATGACCTTGCACTTGGACTCTTCCTGCCTCAACCTCCCCGTTGCCGGGAGCGCAGAAGCACATCGCCCGCACCTGCTTCAGGACCCTACTTTTTTTTTTTTCAATCATTGAGTTTTTCTTATTGGTTCTGCCACATCATTTATTTTTTATTTTTATTTCTAAAAGTTTTCATTTTTCCTCAGTAAGTCGCATTTAGTCCAGGATTTTACATGAAGGTTTCTCTCATGAGACCTTTAGAAGGCTTTTGTCATCTTCTTAAAAAGGTGTCACAACATTTGTAAAATATGAGCCAATAACTGAAGCTTCTTCTTCATGTTCTGAAACCATTTGGAGGGAGCAGATAGACTTCTTCATCTCTGCTTTGAAGACCTTTTTAAAAAACATAAATAGAGATGTTTTTCTGTAGGGTTTCATTCATGTCAAAGTTTGCTTTTCAAATCTTTTTCACAACACTACTTTTTTAAAAAAATCAAGTAGTTGATGTTCTTTTTGGTATGCTCAGTGCCTCCTTACAACACTTTAAAAAACACATTGCTTAGGTTAATTGCAACCTCCATTTCAGTGAGAATTCTGTAGTAATATTACTGTCCATTTGTACCAGTATCTGAGTTTTACCTGTGTCGGATATCGATCTCAACTTTACGCCCAAGAAATAGTGGTATATACCTTTAAAACAAAAAATGACCAAGGCCTCAGCCTTTGTAATTGAATTCACTGCTCTTCAGTGAGGATTGTTTCTCATTACTGCTTAAAAGCCGCTCGTTGGGTTTTGATGCAGAACCATAATTGGGAGCTGGTATCTCTGGACATGAGCAGGGTTGGGTTTTGTTTGTTTTAACATGAAAATACAGTAATTAGCTTCTAGAACAGAAGTAGTCCTTGGAAGTAAGTTATTCAACCTAAGTAAAGTCAAGGTTCATCGTGTGACCCACCACCCTGAGCTGGAAGCACCTCGTGTTGCATAAGGAGGGACAGACAGCAGATTTTCACATAGTCACTTGAAGTACTATGCCTCACCTCGCTGCTTACCTGCATCCTGCTTCCCACAGCTGTGGAGGGCCTTGTCTGTTGGCGGAAGCCACCCATGTCTCATAGGACCCAGGGCCTGTGGAATGCCACTGCCAAATCCTCCTCTCCTGTCAGTGATAGCTGTCTGAGGCAGGAGTGGTGGCGCGTTATCTGTAATCCCAGCGCTTAGGAGCCACAATCAGGAGTGTTTGTGTGGGTTCAATGTCAGTCCAGCCTGCAGACTTGGATCTCATTACAAACAAATGTAAATCCTAATTGCATTGTATTTTCCAGAAGGAAATGTTAACATTATTTCAAATGTTATTGAGGGAGAATTTTATTTCCCATGCTAAGTAACACAGTTTTATATGTCCTAGAATTTCCAATGTTATCTAACTTAAAGCAGTTTTAGAAATCATATTACTGTCACATGATCGTTGATAGGCAGTCTGTTCCATGGCTATAGGAACTTGTGGTCCCATTTAGCTTTCATTTTTAAAATGTCACATATTCAGTTTTATGTTCATAAAACAACTTAAATTTTATAAAACCGGACATTGTCATCAATAGCACAGCATAAAAAATTTACATTATTTAAATTAGAAACCTAAATCACAGTGCATTGTAAAATAAAGGCTCAGCCTTAGGGACTGAACACAAATCATAGGAACATTCCCAGTTTCTACACAGACTTAACCTCATTACATTATAGTATGCATACATCCAAATATACTTAACTTACGGCTAAAATTTAAAGACACATTTCAACTGAAAATTGGAAAATATAGTTAACACATAAGTGATGATAGTCTTAAAAGTTCACCATAAAGCCGGGCGTGGTGGCGCACGCCTTTAATCCCAGCACTCGGGAGGCAGAGGCAGGCGGATCGCTGTGAGTTCTTGGCCAGCCTGGTCTACAAAGTGAGTCCAGGATGGCCAAGGCTACACAGAGAAACCCTGTCTCGAAAAACCGAAAAAAAAAAAGTTGACCATAAAACTATTAGAGTGACAAATGTATGTGTATAAATTTATGTATGTATATACATATTTATGGGGTACGTGTGTGAGTGTATATGTGCGTATATATACATATATGTATGTATACCTGTGTGTGTGTGTGTGTGTTTGCTAACAAGTAATAGAAACCAAATTCAAACTTTACCCTGTATAGGCAAATAAATCAGAGCTGAGCTCCCTTTATATCTCTTTACAATAGATGCATTTTCTTCTACCAGAGACCCATGGTACCTTGCAGCTTCCTTACATATAGGTGCATGCAGTTCTTAGAGATGAGAGTAGTGCAAATTGCTATTCTCACAGATTGATCATCTACTACTAGAAGGTCAGAGCTGGTCTCCTCTGCCAGTGAAAAAAAGTCTATCTAACTAACCCAGTGAGATATAAATTTATAACAAGAAATGTTAAGCTATGTGAACTGTAGCCTAATTGCTGTCATTAGCGACAAAATAAATTAATGTTACTGACTGGATTCCAGTATAAATAAGACTGAGCTATAGTCTACCAGGAACTAACCCAGCACCTTATAAAAGGTGGTTTTAAAAGTTGTATCTTTTCCTATGGCATGTATAGACATGCACTTTCTACTGCACATATATGGAAGTCAGGAGACTATGTTGTGGAGTAGGCGCTACTGTTTACCTTATGTGGGTTCCAGGGCCAGACTCAGATTCTCTGGTTTGTGGTATGACTGCCTTAACTTGCTGAGCATCTCAAAACGGCCTCCCCTTTTATGTATTAACAAATATGTTTGTTATATTTTATTTTTCTATAAGAAAGTTGCCACTCTGGGCATAGTCAGCATGCAGTCTAGTTTTCCAGGAATTGGAGTAGTTCCTGCAGCATGAGGCTTTCAGAGATTCTAGCATGAAATGTGCAGGCAAAGCAGGATGCACTGGTTGTGATCACTGCAAGCACTGAAGACCAATCGTTGCTGGTCTGGAAAGCCAGAATTCAATAGCAGCGGTATTTAATTTGTTCTTGCCCATCTCTAAAGATCTACTCATATTTCAAGATTCAGCTTCAATGCCACTTCTTAAGCAGCCTCAGGAAATCTCTTCGTCTTTGGAGTGTTCACATTGTATTTTATCTGCACCAGCCTTCTGCCTAGAGCTTTGAAATGCCTTTATCAGTTAGCTGTATACACAGTTTATCTGTGACCCTACATGAAAAGTTCCGTCAGTGTATGATATTTTATTTTATCACTTATCCCTATGACTTCTTCACACTGTTCCTCGCCCTATCAGCAATGATTCATTACAAGTCTGCACTTGAAATAGATTACATCGGGAGTATGGATACGCCAATGTGCAATGAATGGAAAACCCCAGTGATAGTAGGATTCAGAAAAATCTAGCTGTTTTTCCACACTGCCACTGTGTGCTTTGTGGATGATTCCCCTCATAGTGTCCACTTCTGTACGTGAACAGAATTCGTGTGTGTGTGGTCACTCTACTTTCTTCAGATGGAAGTAGAAAATCTGACCTGAAAAGTTAAACCTATTAACTCAACCCTAGTGCAATGTTATTTAGTAAAAGTTGAACATGGTCTGCCGAAAGATTATGTACATGGTCCTGAGGAGTGAAACCAGGGGCAAACACTTTACCACTGAGCTGTATATCTTAACCCTTAAAGATTTTAAAAATTTATTCTTTGGAAACTTCATACATTTATAGATCTGTTTTAATCTTATCCCTCTACCTTCTCTTGAGTCCCAATCCTGTCTTATTCCCAATATCATGCCCTCTTCCTGTCATTGTAACCAGCAACCTCTTGAGTCCAGTTAGCGCTACCCGTATGTGCATGGGAGTAAGGACATCTATTTAGGCACGGGAAACCTACCATGTCTTCAAAGGAGACTTCCTCCCCCACCTCCATCCTTCCCTCTCTCCCTGCCCCAACTCCATCTCTCTCAGGAACTCACTGTCAATAGTTCCTTCTTTAGGGGTGGGACCTCTTCTTCCAGCCTCCTTCCATCCTGGAATTTTGACAGGCTTGATCTTGTGAAGGTCTTGTGCAAGATATCACAGCTGTGTTGCAATAGTGTGTAAATAACCATGTCATGTCTAGAATGCAGTATCTTCCAGGGCTTACTGAGAAAGCTCCACATAAGTGTTAGGAAGAAAGAGCTGTGCTTACATCTAAGGCCATTTAGAATTTTATACAATCATTGTATGATGAAAACCTTGTATTTTAAGTCACTTTTTAATGTTTTCTAGCCTTTTATATTTTGTTCATTTTTATTGTTTTGCTCCAAATAATTTAATCATTTAATATGCTCTTTGGTTTGATTTTCTTTTAGAAACAGGGGCTTATGTAGCCCATGCTGGCCTTGAACTTACTGTGTAGCCATAGATTGCCTTGAAATCCTAATCATTCCTAGTGCTGGTATATATCTTTCCCACCATTCCCAGTTTTTAAATGATTTTTATAGGGTAAGAGTTTGTTTTTTAAAAGTTTCCTGTTAATTTCTTTGAAAATATAAGTGACAGCTCCTAAAAGAACAAATTCATCAGTGTTTTCGAAATTCACATTAAAATATGCAAAAATATTGCTTTCATCAATTTTCAATTAACATGTGATTATTATGCAGACTTTTATACATTTTTATAACTCCCTTTTCTATTGTTGTTAGCTACTGATGCAAATGTGAAGAATGAAACGCTCTCATCTGTTCAGCAGCTTGGCATTAAAATGACTGTCAGGTATGTAGGGAGATGGCTCCCCCATGCATTCCTAGAACTCATCTACCTGATGTGTACTTAATAATAGTTAACAACCAACTATTTTGTATACTTTAAATGCAGAGCTTATCACTCAGAAAATAACAGTGTTATCTCTGAGGATATTGGTACATGATTAAATTACCTCTGGCTGTAAATCAGTCACATCTCATTATTATTCCAAAACCTAATTAGTGTGTTTCTCTATGACTATCATTTTTTTTTCTACCCAAAAATCAGCGTTGCGGGGGGGAAAAAAAAAAAAAGCATGCTATGGCACAATCATACATCTAAAACATGATTTGTTCTAATTGTCAGGTTACAGTGATAACAAACATACCTTAAGGATAGGTTGAGAACTTAAAATGAATAAACTGAAATTGTCATAGTTTGATATTTCAGAACTTAGATATTAATTTTCAAAAAAGTGAACACATTAGATCACAAACTTGATACTAACCTCCTTTTCTTGTTCTCAATGAACCTTATGTAATATGAGGTTCTCAACTGTCCCGTTGTAATTGGAAGGTCATTGTTTGTGTCACATCTAAGAAGGCACATGAGAGAGCTCCTAAATGCTTGCGCCTCATAGAAATACCCACTTCAATGAAAATCATGGCCTGGATTCTGGATCACCTACCTATACCAGTGTAATTGCTGTGATCATGTTATGTAACTCCATATATGTGTTTTAATAAAAGTATTCTGTACTGCCCCATTTCTGGAACCTATAGATTACATAAACAGCCAGGTCACATATTTTAACTCAGTATAATTTCTCATTCATAGAAAGTAAGTGGAAACTAGTAGATACTGTAGAGTTTTGATATGTGGTAGTATGCTACAGTTACCATCCCATAGAATCATTTAGATAAAAACAGCCATGAAAACAATAGACATTACTAGCAGTGTTGCCACTAAAAGGACACTTCCTTAATGCAGACCAAGTCAGGTCTTAGTAAGGTTGGAAGTGGACCAAACAACTATTTCCTCGTGAAGACAACACACCCATTCAGTGTGTGCAAAAATAGAGGAACTCAGATAACACCGAATTCATTTCAGCTAATTATAGTGTTTGATTCTGTAAGTGCCAAGACATTTTAAGTCCAGGACTGTCCTAGTCACAATTCAAAATGCCCAAAATTCCTCCCAATATCTGTATTTGTATTAGTGGACGCCATCCAAAGGTACTTCTAGACTTTACATTTCATGAAACCAAACTCAGAACTCCATACTTTAGATTAATTTCAGAAAAATCTGTACATTCATTGCATATGTAACGTACTGTCATGTTATTTTCTCATTACTGTTACACCTTCCTAAAACGTTAGCAGTTAATGCTGCTGATCCAGATGTGTTGTAAACTCTCAGGAATGAACATTGAGTGCCCTGCTTAATAATCACCTTACAAGGGGGACCTTGAGCACTCCAGACCTTGTTAGCTCAGAATAAGTACACTCTGATGGATTTCTAAAGATGGCTGTGCAGTGAAGAGCTCAGGAGTTTTCATTTTGTGGTTTTTGGATCTTTCACACAGGTATGGCAAGTTTCTCAACTTGTTGAAAGATGGTGCCGAAAATGACCTTGCCTTGGTCTTAAAGCATTGTGAGAGGTTCCTGAAACAACAGCAGTCACCTGTCACTTCTTCCCTTCATATCCTTTTTGAGTGGGTTTACACAAACTAAAGTGGATTCTTATATTTCCCATAGTTCTTTCATAAGATTTATTAATACACTGTGCGATTTGTTACAGTGTATTCTTACAGTATTTTATTTATATTTCCCATAATTCCTTCATACGAATTATGTACTGAGGGAAGTCATTCTGAAGGCATTTTCAGATAAATCCAAGACTTGAAAAAAATAAATTTTAAACATCTAGAGTAATAAAAAGGCTGCTGCTTTTTGCACTGTATTTATTTCATTTGGATATTCAGAAATGAAAATTGACTTTAAGAAAAATTTAGGAGCTATTTGTGCTGCTGAATTCTACGTTCTATAGATTTTGCCTCACTATGCTAGTTGCTTAGCAGGTAAACATGCCTGCTTATAAATGTACATAGGCACAAGGCAGTTTTTCCTGTAATGTCAGTTACCATTGGCTCTCCTACACACATAATCCAACAGCACATTAAAATACTGATTATGCCTCAACAGTTTCAGTATCTTCAGTTCTCTGTAACTTATGAACCAACTGAGGACATAATGATTCCTGTGTACAATTAATATTTCTTTCTAGTAAAGATCTTCAAGGTGAGTATTTATGAGATTGTGTCTTTCCTAAGATAATGGGAAAGTTCCTTAGCTCTTCTGCAGTGTGCCTGCAAGGAAACTACACAGGCCACGACTGGTTTGTGTCTTCCCTGTTCATGATAATGCAGGGGGACAGAGAGAAGACATTTCAGTTTCTTCAGCACTTCTCCAGGCTTCTGACCTCTGCCTTCCTTTGGGTGCCAAGGCTGCATATTTCTGTAAGACTTAAAAATCTGTTTTTAAAGGAGAGTTGAACTTAAGAAACATCACATTTAACTTTACCAGAATATTATTTTGTATATACACTGCTCCCTAATATGTGCTCATTTTCCTATCTTAATGATATAAATGTAATTTTTATCAAATCTTTTTTCAACAGTTTCATACATGTATATAATAGGTTATGATTATTCTCAACTCCTCCCTTTTTATATCTCCCTTCCACCTCTTGGCAATGCATCCCTTCCTCCTTGCAAGTTCCTTTCTGCTTTTGTTTTGTTTTGTTTTGTTTTGTTTGTTTTGTGACATACTACATTTAGCTAGGGATATCTATATAACCATAGGTTTGAAACTATTCACTGACGTTTAGTGGGCTCACCAGTGGATACACAATTGGAAAATGACTGTCCTTCCTCTATAGGCCATCAGTTCTCAGTAGCCTAGGAGGGAGCGGTAAGGCCCTGAGAGCCCTTTTCTGATCCCTAATTGACTTTGACAGCCCAGTGTTGTGCTGCCCCAGTGAAAGCAATCATGATTTCTGTGAGATAGTGAGGGCGGTGACTGTGTCATGCACAGAAAATAGGATTCTATAGCCTTTAGCCTCATCTCTACCTCTTCCGTTCCCTAAGTCCACTCTTCTGAGATGGGTTAACCACTCAGCCATCATTTGTTCTTTGTGTGGTTAGTAACTAAGAATCTCTATTTCCCAGTCATTCCTAGAAATAAAAAATTAAGCTTCTCGGATTCAGTCTGAAAATAATTTTTTTCTATAGGTATAAACATAAATATGTAGAAATCAGTTTGGCATTATTTTCAACTTATCCAAAAAAAAGTAGTAAATTCCTACTAGGGATAGTACCCGGTATGAATATCCTCCTGTGGGGCAGGCCGTGAACACAATCAGAGAGTGGTTGACTATTGCTATAACAATTGTTGCCACTGTAACACCAGTGGTCACATCTTGCCTGGCAGGTTAGTTTAGGCTTTGGGCTTTGTAGGGTTCCTGGGTGGGTAAGACTGGCTGCCTCTTATCCTCCAGCAGCTCACCGAGGACCATCAGGGAGGAAGTGTCCACCTCAGTGACAGCTTTATTTTGCTTTATCTTGCAATGAAGGTATGTAGTGTCTTCAGCAACAGGTTCTTACCATCTAGTTCTGGTGGGCAACAAAAGAACAGCAATAGCCTGTATTATTTTGGTAGCCTCGTAGCTCTCCCAGACCAACAGCTCACACGGACGTATCTCATACCTAGAACTTGGATTTTTTGCTCAATAATTCATTTGTTTTAGGAGCAGCATTATAAAGACATGCAAGGTATCTTCCCTTCTAATTAAAAAAAAAAAAACTTGCGTTATGTAATTGGCTTGTAAAGTTGTACAATACTTGTACATTTTTATTCCTACATTGTTTTGTTTAACCCTCTTGTCCTACCCTTTGGACTCCCTCAGTCCCCAGAGTTCTTAACATTTCGCTATAGAAATCCTAAAACCCCTTGCTTAGATTTACTTAAGGTATTTTGGGGGGTATTGGTAGAATTATTTCTCTAATTTCTTTCTCAGTATATTTGTTAGTGATATATAGAAAGGCTATTGAGTTTTACAAGTTGATTTTGTATTCTGCCACTTTGCTGAAAATGTTTATCAGCTTCAGGGATTTTTTGATGGAGACTGCAGGGTCTCTTCTGCATAGAATTGCATCATCTGCAAGTACAGATGCTTTGTCCACTTTTCTGTTTAGATCCTTTGATTTTTTTTCTCTTGTCCAATATCTCTAAGACTTGAAGCACTGCACTGTATTGGAGTGGAGAGATTCCTGTGCCTGACCTTAATGGGAATATTTTGAATTTTTTCTTCATTTATTATGATGTTGACTGTAGTTTGCTGTGCATAACCTTTATTATTTTGGTATATATGCTCCCTTCATACCTAGTCTGTTACAGTTATTTTTATATAACTGTGTTTGTTTCTCAGTTTTTTTTATTAACCCAGCTATCACATAAATTATTGAGATACTATTATTTTAACAAGCTTCACAGCACAAGAACCGAGCAGTTACTAATATATTCATAACCCTCAGAACTAATGTGGTTTCCTGCCAGCACACATCCCAGCAATACTTGCACTTTGTATCTTTTCTACTCCAGCTCTTTCTTCTGATGTTTCCTGGACTTCTCTGGTAGCTGTATCCCCTACTTCCTCCTTTCTGACTCCTCCCCTCTTCCTAGTAGGAAGTCTAGCCCTACTTTCCCCTGCTCACCAATTGATTGTAAGCTGCTTTATTGGCATACCAAAAGTATATGTGGAGCAGTGTTTACACAACATTGAGACAGGAGATTCTCAGAAGAAAAATTGCAACCAGATATGGGTGTGGGGTAGAGAAACCCACATTTGAATTACACAATAACCTTATGCCTACACTATTCTCACAAAGGATTTCATCATGAAGTGATTTTGAATTTTGCCAAAGACTGTTTCTGAATCTATCCATGATTTTATGAGTTCTGCCTTTAAACCTATTTATGATTTGTATATGTTGACCTAGCCCTGCATTTCAGGAAGAAAGCAAACTTAATCATGGTGAACGATCTCTTTGATTCATTCTTGTATTCAATTTACATGTATTTTGTTGAATTTTAAAACATGTGTCATCATCAGTGATATTGGTCTATTGATATTTTTCTTTATCTGCTTTATATAGTGGAGCAATACTGGCAAAAGGAGTTTGGAAATGTTTATTCTATGTCTATTCCATGAGATCATTCGAGAAGCATCGGTTGTAGTTCTTCTTTAAAGGTCTGGTAGAGTTCTATTGTGAATCCATCTGGCTTTGTGTTTCTGGTAGTTGGGGGAGTTTCATCAATTATTATTATTGCATAAATCTCCTGCTTGTTGTGGATCTATTTTTTTAAAAGTTTTCTTATCACCTGGGTTTAACTGTGGTGGGTAAACTGGGTTTAACATGTGTCTAGAAACCCATTTGTTTCTCTTCAGCTTCTCAACTTCGAGAAATACAGGTTTTAAAGGATGCCCTCATAATTTTCTATATTTTATTCAATGTGTTGCTATGCCTTCCTTTTCACCTCTAGTTTTCGTAATTTGAATTTTTTCTCGTTTTCTTTTGGTTAATTTGGCTAAAGGTTTGCCAATTTATTTATATTTTCAAAGAGCCAACCCTTTGATTCATTGATTCTTTGTATTTTGTTTCATTATTATCTTCCCTACTTTGAATTATTTCTCCCAATATTTTGGGTTTATTCTGTTTTTGTATTTTTCTAAACTCATAAGAAATATAATTAAGTGATTTTATTTTTCTGTGATTTTTCAATGTAGTTACATAGAGCTATAAACTTTCTTCCTTGGATTATTTTGATTATATTCCAAAATTTTTGGTATGTTGTCTTTTCATTTTATTTTATTCTGGGAATTAAAAGAAATTTGTTCTTGATTTCTCCAGTGACCCATCTATCCTTCAGTAGTGAGTTGTTTAATTTCTACAAAGTCATGTGTGTCTGAAGTATTTTTAACTATTGATTTCAAGCTTTATTTGTTTGTAGTCAGAATATAAGGAGTACTTTCAGTTTTTCTGAATTTGTTGAGATTTATTTTGTACCTCAGTATATGGTATATTTTAGAAAATGTTTCATGTACTGGTAGGTAGAATATATTCTATAATGCTTGGGTGAGAGTCTGTAGATACCTCTTACGTTTATTTGATCTGTGATGTTTCTGTGTTTCTTCCTCACCTCTCTCCCTCCCTCTCCCTCCCACACCCTCTCTGAATGACCTGGTCATTCGTGAAAGTCAAGTATTAAAGTCACCTACTGTTACTGTGTTGTGGTTGGTCTGTTGTTTAGTGTCTATAAGCATTTGATACATACATGTCCACAATTGCAATGCCCTTTTGGTAGATTGTTCCCTTGATCATAATGAAGTATCTCTCTTTATCTCTTCTGATTGCTTTGGCTTTGACGTCCATTTTGCCGGATATTAGAGTAGTGATGGTTGCTTGTTTCCTGGTCCTAATCATTTGGAATGCCTGCTTTCTATCCTTTTACTCTAAAGTAATGTTTATAATTAGAGATGAGAAGTGTTTCTTGTACATAACATTAAAATGAATCCAGTTTCTAATCTACTTGGATAGTCTATGTCATTTGATTGGAGAACAGAATTTACCAATCTTTGAGGTTATCGTGGAGTTAATGTCATTTTGTTGATTTGTGGTATTTTCTTGGCCTTCCTTTCATAAGAATGGTCCTAACATCATCTGTTTCTCTTTGTGGCCTCCCACATATGCTTACCCTTTTTCTTACATTTATTTATTTATTTATTTATTTATTTATTTATTTATTTATTCATTCATTCACTTTGCATCCCAATTGTAGCCCCCTCCCTCTTCTCCTTCTGGTCCCACCCTCCCTTCCTCTTCCTCCTATTCCCAAGAAAAAGGGATCTCCCCATCCCCACCCTGGCACCACAGCAGCTCATCAAGTTGCATTAAGACTGAGCATGTCAAATATGGGGCATCAGAGTTTGTGTGAAAGTCAGATCTCCTTCTCCACTTAACGGTGGAGAATGTCCTGTCCATCGGCTAGTCTGGGTAGGGGTTCAAAGTTTACTGCCTATATTTTCCTTGACTGGTGTCATAGTTTGAGGAGGACCCCAGGGCCCAGACCCGCCTGTAGTTTTCCAGGACCCTCTAGATCCTTCTATTTCCTCATTCTCCCAGGCTTCTCACACCTAAAGTCTCAATAGGATGTCCTCCCCTCTGACCCACTTTCCTGGTAGGTAAAGTTTTCCATGGGGACGTACCCCTTGGACTAGTGTCTCGATATAAGTGAGTATATACCATTTAAATCTTTTTGCTTCTGGGTGAACTCACTCATTATGATAATTTCTAGTTCAATCCATTTGTCCACAAATTTCGGGAATTCTTTGTTTTTAATAGCTGAGTAGTATTCCATAGTGTAAATGTACCACAGTTTCTTTATCCATGCCCCATATTTGACCATGTCCCTTGGATGGAGATGCCTGGTGGCACTCAGAGGAAGGATAATAGGTCATCAAGAAGAGACTCGATACCCTACGAGCGTATACAGAGGGATGAGGTCTCCCTCAGTCACAGACATAGGGGAGGGGAATGGGAGGGAAGCAGGAGGGAGGGAGGAATGGGAGAATACAAGGGATGGGCTAACAACTGAGATGTAATTTGAATAAATTAATAATAAAAAAAGAAAAAAAAAAGACTGAGCATGTCCTCTTCCCCTGTGGTCTGGCAAGGCAGCCCCACCAGAAGGAGATGATTGAAAAGCAGGCAACAGAGTCCATGACAATGACAGCCCTGGCTCCCCTTAGTAGGAGACCCACATGAAGACTGTGCTGCCCATCTGTGTAGGGGGCCTAGGTCTAGTCCTTGCATGGTCTTTGGTTGGTGATTCTGTCTCCAAAAGCCCACCCTGGGCCCAGGGTAATTGGCTCTGATGGTCCTAGTAGCAGGAGTCATGGAGACTGAAGAGGCCACCCTCTGACTGGACAGGACTCCTAGTGGAGGGAGGAGAACACTGACCCACCCACAAAAACTTTGACTGTGTTACAAGATGTACAGGGATAAAGATATAGTAGAGGTTGAGGGAATGTCCAACCAATGCCTGACCCAATCCGAGATCCACCCCAATGGGAGAGAGCCAACCCCTGACACTATTAACAATACCCTGCTATGCTTGCATGCAGGAGCCTAGCATAGCTGTCTGCTGAGAGGCTCCACCCAGCAGTGCCTTGCTAAGACTCATAGCCAAATACTGGGCAGAGCACAGGGAGTCTTGTGGAAGAGTAGGGGCAAAGGATAGAGGGACTGGGAAGAGACGAGCTCCACAGGAAGACCATCAGAGCCTTTTTCTCATTTTTGAAGGATTCTTTCCATCATTCTCTATGAAGCTGGCTTTCAGTTATAAAGTCCCTTAGCCTGCTTTTTTGTTTGTTTGTTTGTGGAAAGTATTTCTTTCTCTTTCAATTATGAGGGATAATTTTGCCATGTTAGTAGTCTGGATTGGCACCTGTGGTCTTTCAGAACTTGAATTACAGTGCTCTAAGCCTTTCTGGATTTCAAAGTTTTAATTACCAAATCAATGGATGAGTCTGCCTTTATATGTGCCTTCGATTATCTCCTTCAGGTTTGAGTACCCTTTCTTTGTTCTGTCTGAATTAGTATTTTAACTGACATATGTCACGAGGAACTTCTTTTTGGATCCTGTCTATTTGGTGTTCTGTGTGTTTCTTGTACCTATATTGACATTTCTTTCCCTAGATTAGAATTTTTCTCTGTAATTTTGTTGAAAAATATTTCTATATCTTTATATCTAGAGTAATTATCTTTCTTCTATGCCCATAATTCATAGATTTGGTCTTTTTA
This sequence comes from Acomys russatus, assembly GCF_903995435.1. Classification (NCBI taxonomy): domain Eukaryota; kingdom Metazoa; phylum Chordata; class Mammalia; order Rodentia; family Muridae; genus Acomys; species Acomys russatus. Next base: position 20,335,872 of record NC_067157.1, on the reverse strand, counting down.
AAGATCCTACATATTTTATCCATTCATTCGTTTAAAAGATTTAAGACTTGATACTCTGTCATTCACTCGAGCCATTCTGTTGGAGAATCTTCCCACTGAGATTTCTTTTCATTAGACTTGCTGGGGTTTTCATTTCAGTTTGTATTTTCTCATTATTTCCAATTTATTGAATTCTATTTTTATATCCTGAATTGTCCTCCTTACTTCATTCAGCTGTTTGTGTTTCCTTGGTTATCAATCAGGAGTTTACTTCTGTCTTCTTTAATTTAATTGTGGTGTTGTGTCTTCTTTCAACTCTTTGACCTCCTTGAACATGTTATATTAGTTCTTTTTAATGTTGTGTCTTAAATCTCAAGTAATTTTTTTAACCATTACTGTGTTACTGTAACTTTCCCAAAGGACATACTTTCTTGGTTTTCCTATTGCTTATGTTTTTGTGATGAGATCTGTGCATCTAGAGTTAGGCTGTCATTTGTCTCCTTTGATATGAGTTTCTGGCTCACCTGTGGGGAATGGGCATTTGGATCTGACGTGAAAGATTTTGATCAGTGAAGACATGCATAAAGCTCATTGTTTACAAAATAGAATATTCTTTATCTGCTCCATTTTCTCAAATGTTGTACCAGTACTTTCGGTGTAGGTTGATAAAATAAAAAAGTCTTTCATTTTGTGGCACTTTATTAGCTGTTAGCATAGTGTAGTGGTCTATCTTCTTAGCTCAGGTTCACATTCTTTTTGTAGAGCTCAAAAAAGAAAGCGGAAAGAAGAAAGGAAAAAAATCAACCTGTGTAGATGGGGAAGCCCCATGAGTTACCAAAACAATAAAGGCTATTACCATCCCTCTTGGCTTCTAAAACTAGTTGATGTGGTTTTACTGCTGAAGACATCAGTTACCTTCCTTGCAATACATGGAGAAATCAGACTGGAAGTAAGCTAAAGCCTCTTCCTGTATAGCTAGCTTTCATAATCCTGGAAGGTGCACTACAGGCTTCCAGTGGGGCGTGAGGAATTCGTCAGTGGTTTTAATCAACTGGGAATCCTAGAAACTATCATACTACTGTGCCAGACAAGATGTGTCCACTGATGTGCAGTAATGACACAACTCATATTGAGGTAACCAGCTGCTCTGTGATTAGGTTCAAGTCCTGCTCCCACAGGAGAGTATTCACACCTGGAACTACAAACCTGGTCCCACCTTCATGGTTATTGGGAGGTCTGAGAGCCTACTGAGAGACTTACAATTGCTGCTTAGCTAAATTGACATGATGTAAACTGCCTTTTGAATATAGATGTTAATACCATAAAACATGATACTTCTAGTCCAATCAGAGAGTCCCCTGTTTTCCCACGAATGGTGGTTACTAAAGAGACTCGTGGCTTCTTATCATGCTCAGAATAAATGATGGCTGAGTGGTTAGCCAACCCTAAGGACGGCATTTATGCTACTTCCCTCTAAGGCTCAGAAAAGTTCATGTTACAGGGGGTAGAAAGGTTGAAAGAGCCAAGAGACAGAGAGAAGGGCACGCACTCTTCAGTCTGTGACACAGTCACTGCTGTCAGGATCTCACAACAGCTGGAGGTGCCATTGCTGGGCCTCTCATCAGTCATAGATGAAGGGGTCGTTCAGGGGCCTTACGTCTTCCAGCTGAGCTATGAGTTGATGCTAGGGCAGGCATTGTCTTCTGTTGGTTATCTGTTAATGAAACCATAAGTTCCAAAGCCACAGTCACACAGACTGCCCTAATTACATTCAGTGAGTCCTAGAACAAAACAAAGGCCATGAATGTGGGAAAGGGACTTGAAGGCAAGATGGGCTGATGGTTGTTAGAGGAGATAGAAATGACAGAAATGGAGAGTGACACACACAGAGCATATAAAATACTTTCTTTCAGAGAAAATCTTTAATAAAAATTATAATCTTGTTTCCCTAATATCACTTTTGCTCTCCTTATCACTATAACATTTATTATCTGCTAATGTATTATTTATTTTATATGATATCTCTCATCTATATATTTTGCCGCTAGCCCTAGGAAGAAGGGTTTGTTCTGTTCACTGACACATAAGCTATAGCCTATTTCCACTACTCCATGCTGAATGTGAATTAGTATTTAAATTGGAACATATTTGGAATGGTATACTTTTATTACTTTAGAAAAAAATTACTGAAAAATTATTTGATTACTCATCTTTGTAAGAATATTATAAACAAATCAAAAGAGTTTTTTGTTTGCTTGTGTTTACTGTTTTGGTTTGATTTTGGTTTTTTTGAGACAGGGTTTCTGTATGTAACTCTGGGTGTCCTGGAACTCACTCTGTAGACCAAGCTGGTCTTGAGAGTTGCCTGCCCCTGCCTCCCAAGTGATGGGCTTAAAAGTGTGTGTCATCACCACCCAGCCTTCACAAACATTTTAAAAATAAGCCTAACATGAACAAAACAGGAAATAATGAAGCTTAATTGCTAGTGCATAGGAACAGTAAGAAGCTCTCGGCATGTTTTAAAGTATAGCTACACTACTCATAAACTAAAACAACTAAATGCTTTAGCCTTTGAAATTATTTCGACTAGAAGAATCCTTCAATTTACTTAAATTATCCTGACTTATTATAAGAAAAACTCTAAGTCATAATACATTAATTCTTCAGAGAACTTCATAGAAAATCAAGCCAAATATTATGCTTTCCATATGGGTATGAAAAGAACAACAAATCAGTTAAAATAAGAAGCATTAACTTATGTGCATTTACAAACTGAGCTCCACAGATGTTGAACCATCCTAAAACAACACTCAGAGGAAGTGATGCAGGGCACCCGGAAGGTGGCAGACAGCTGCTGTATAGTACAGCTCTACCTCAGATGAAGTGGCACGGTCCACCAGGAAGGTGGCAGACAGCTGTAGATCGTAACTGCACACAGGCTTCATTTGCTTCCATTAAGCACTTAATGTTGAAAAAATTGCAATGTCAGAAATGGTGACGGAATTTAAACATATCTGCAATGTCAAGAACACCATCTATCTATGGGGCAACTGCAAAAAGCAAGCCATCCAAAACACATTTGCTCGTGAAATGGTTCTGTTTTATAGTATTATACTATCCGTGCTTAGGGAAATCTTTAAATTTTCTCTGGACTCCTTTCCATTTTGTGCAAATTAACAAAAACTATTACTGCGAAGCTTGGCTGATCCTCTGTCTGTAGAGACTCATGTAGGGGGTAGAATGAGCTCCGCTGGAGCAGCCTCTGCTGGGTGGGAAACCTTTAAAGCTTTCCAGTACAATCTTTCTACTTAATTTTTTATTGCAACACAGAACTCTGTGTTTCATGATGTCAGGAATAAAATGACTTAACAGAATTTCCTAAGGTGAAAGTAAAAAGCTAAGACCATTCTGCTCCATTTTGAAGAGCGTATCTTTTATTTTCCCTGTTAGCACATAGTATTCTAGGGCTATCTTACAAGGCTTCTGGTTGCTATCCTCTCAAAGACTAGCATATTCTAAGCCATTGGTTTACTGTTTTGTTTGGTTTTTTAATGAGCCTAGTTCCTATGCTTATTTTACCTTAAATGCCAATAGCCCTAATGTTCTCCAAATAAGAAAGAGTTGGTATTATTTCAGGGTATTATAACAAAGTATACAAAAGTCTAAAAGTTTAAGTTATAGTTTGATGGTTCATGCGGCCTTTTCTTATGTACATATGAAGAATTTGTTGTTCTTGTTCTGCCTTTAGGAATACCATTTACTATTTATTAGAGCTTTGATACTCAAATAATAGGTAAGCTAGAAATCTATGCTTGTAAGTGAGTTTACTACAACAATAACTGCAGTCATTAGAATCTTGCTACTTAGTCAATATTACATATACCCGGTTTGGTCTTTGTAGTTGGTTGGCTATCAAAAGTGTGACTTAAGGTTCTTTCATCCGTGTGTGATTTATGAGCCTAGAGGAACTCTCCTTATCCCTGGGACTCCCCTACATGGCAATGGCTTGTTTTCCTTGACAGTGTAATTAATGTCACTGTCGTTATCTCTTCATAGACCTGTTCTAAAGGTGCTTCTGCCAGAGCACAGAATGATGCTGTGTAAGAATTAGGTCCAGTGTGTTTAGTTCTTACACCACCTCTGCACATACTACAGAAAATTAGCAAGTTCACATTGAAAACACAGATCTGTAAGTTAGTCTTTGATGATTATGTTTATTAGATTTATTTGCTTTATAAATAGTCAGTGAAACACATTTTATGTTTGACAAGAGCTAAATCAATGGATATTAATTCATAGCCTATTATGTTTAATTACCTGATAGACAGTCTTCTCCTTGTTCTCTATATAAAAGTGACCATAAGACATCCACTTAATGTGCCATGTCTTCATCAATATTTAAGCGTTTTATGCACAAGCTCTTCTAGAGAACCTGCTGTAAAAACCCACGGTATTTATACTGATTTATTCCTACAGCTATATATTTCTGTAATTTGAAAGAATAATAAATCATTTGTGCTAAGTGACAAAAAATGAAAATCACTGATAAACCAGTGAAGTGATTTTAGAAACTTATTACATAAGCAAATCCTCAAAAATACTATAGCAACAAGTCCAGAACAGTGCGTGCATATTGTAATCCGATGTAGTTTTATAAGTTTTATTTGTTTTACTTAAGAGCATGATTTTTTATTTTAAATAAGATTGGGGAAGAGGAGTTGAAACATAAGGTAAAGTTAAGACAATAAAATATCTCTGGCCATCTCTTAATTATTTAGTCGTCAGGACTGGGTGTCATCTTTGCTTGAGCTTATTGCTATTAAGATAGTTTTTCTTGACAAAATTACATCTTTAAGTTTTTTATACTTTGATATGAATAATGATTCTTTTTATTGAATTCAATCATAACAAGTAAAGTATTCACAATCATAAATTATACACCTAAGGCTAATTATTAAGTCAAAGCTGGGAATTGAAATTTGTTGCACATGAGCTCTGCATTGTGCTAGATCCCCAATCCTAAGAACTAAGTTTTGTTGCCTTAGTTCTAAGAATTCTTAGAACTAAGAGTTGTTAACTTTATAAGCATATTGCTGAAAAGCCTGCTTATACATATATACAAATATATTTACTAAAACACAATTTAATGTGTGCATATGTATTTTTCATGAAAACTGGAAAACCGTTGAAGTACACGTTATACATCTCACCCCAGATTAGAAGTGAGTTTATTATGGAACTCTCAGTCCAGATTTCTAATCAACTCAAGTCCAGATATGAGTTAAAATCACCAAATGAAATAAAACTAGGCAAATGGTCTTAAGAGTTGACCAAGGCTTTTACACATAGACTCATCGGCTGAGGCCAGCACTATTAAACAGTACATTTCATGTTGAGGATAGTATGTACAGTCCATTACTCAAACTTACATGTTTATTGTTCATTTTAATGCAACTTTTCTTCTTCTCATCCACAGGCTTTGAAGTTTCCTGAATTACAAACTACCCTTAATTCTCTGTTTTGAAAAGACACATAACCTGACCTTTATTGAGGCATATTACTCTACAATGTTTAACTTTCTGGCATTTACATACTTAATTGTTGTGGAGTGTGACACCACCATAAAAATTTAATTTGTTTGCAAGTTTTAATTCATTTTGTTGAGGCAGGGTCTCAAGTTGACTTCAAATCTCTATTTATCCTATGATGACCTTCTGATATTTGTAGATTTACAGATTTGCACCCAGCACACATGGCTTATGTGGTGCTGGGTATCAGACTCGTGGTTTTGTGCATTCGAGGCAAGCATGCTATCAACTGATACATACATACATACATACATATGATATATATAATATAAAATTTAAAGCAGCAAAACATGGCCTAAGCAGAATGAATCAGCTAAGTATGTGTTTGGCTTTTCTATATCATCCATGTGTTTACTGTTTTCCACTTCCCTTTCTTGCAGAGGTTCCTCCCTGTTGATACCCTAGAAACTGGCATCCATCCCATATATTCGTGCAGCACTCACTATGTTGAAATGCTACTGAAGGCTGAGGTGCCACTTGTGTTCTCAGCTTTCCACATGTCTGGTTTTGCTCCATCACAGGTAATCCATGGGGAGTACCAATTCGTCAGCTATCAGATCTCTGACTTTAAAGAAAAATGCTTTCCCATAAAACATAGGAAATATATTTAAATTTAAGCAAAAGTTAATTGGACAAACATAAGTAAATGCATTTATATTAATTTGATTATATATTTATATGCATTAATCTTCTTTTTTCAGCTTTTAACTAACATGCTTTGTTTCTTTGTTTTGGTAAACTTACCAGTTATTCAAACATAAGTCTAAATTGCAATTGTTTAAAATTATAGATTATTTATGTTTTATATTTTTATATTTATGAGTTGTTTGCTATTAAAGTGATAAGAAATAACTCAATCATTTTATCATTAGGCAATAACTACATATTGCCAAAAGTTATCCACTATCACTTTTGAGGAAGTTTTCCATTCTAGGCTTATCTTTAATTTCATTTCCTTTACTCAAATTTGCAGTTAACTGAGTAGAATTATGGCAGCTTTCTTTATGGTAAGCATTAGCTTAATCAGAGGCTGATTGGATCCATTTTGTAATGTGTGGATACTTTCCTTTGTTGCAAACTGTGCGTTCGTTCTGTTGCATTTACCCTACTAGAGACAGCTCCCTCCTAGCTAGACAATAGCTCCTCTTGTCATGCTATATGTGTCTGTTCTTACCTTCATAAAGTATCACATCATTTGTCAGATGCACTTATGTGAGGTATTCTGCATGCTGTAAGTTTGGTGAAGTTATTAAGAAATTCAAATATAGCACAGACTTCTATTCAGTGGGACGAATTAATTCTTTGTGGCCATTTTTAGATTTCAGTTTATGAAACATTTGATTTAACTTTGAATCACAGAAATTTAAAGTTGCTTGAAAATCACAATACATTTACTACAATTTATAGCACTTGTTTCTTTCACAGCTTTTAAAAGTCTGTGCTAAGAGCAATGCTCCTCAGAGTTACTATTGACTAGCCTGCTTTTCAGTAGTGGGGTGGGTATTGTTTAATGCTTCCAGTCATTTTAGTCTCTAATGTATATACTTTAATTTAGAAGTGGATTGCCAAAGAGTAGGGGGAGGTTATAGTATCTCAGGCCTTATATTATCAATTTTGTGTTCAAAAGAACAAAATTAACGTTATATGTCTTGTGAGTCTGATATAGCTTTATCAGTACAAAACTGCATAAAACCCCAGCATGGTGCCTCACATTCACAATCCTAGCCATTTGAGAGTGTGAGGCAGCCGGAACACCATGAGTTTGAGATTAGCTTGGGGTACATAGTGAGTTCTAGGCCAGTCTGGATTACAGTATGAGACATTGTCTCAAAAATAAACAAAAGAGGAAGGCAAAATGTAAAAGAAGCCTGTATATAAATAATCAACTTATTCAAAAAGGTATTATTTTTGGACAGTGATATTATTCTTTTTCATAGTATAAAAAGCCTTGCAACGTCTCCCACCGTGAGCTAACCACTTGTCTGAAGTGCCTATCACTGCAATGCTGATTATTTATCACTTCATTGCTAATTATAAAATGTAAAAGCAGGTGTAAGTAACTAAATAGGTATATATGGTTGACTCATTATTTGCGTATACATTTTGTGTTTAGAAGCTTACTTGTTTTGATCTAGTTAGGAGCAGTGCCTTTTGAAGTTGTGCACTGTTAGGCACAAGGGGATTGGCTAGTTAGTGAAGGATTTGTAGGAGCATTGCTAGATGAAATATACAGATCTCTCGAGTGACAATAATAAGCTCAGCCGCTGTACACCAAACTAAATGTGGTTAGAAGAGCACATCTGGGGATTGGAATTTCTTCTCAAAGTATCTGAAGCTAGAAAGAAAACAGATATCAGAATTTACATTCTCTTTTTAAGTTAAACAATGTAAAATCGCATTCCAATTAACTTTCCAACAGTTTTACCCTTTGCTAACAAATGTTTTTACTGTCTTCTGCTTTTTCCTGGTTTTAAAAGTACCTTGTATCTGTAATGGTGCATCTCTTATTCCTTGGGGGCTCCATCCTACATAGCATTAATTACTACCCAGGACTGTGTTCGGAAGCAGGCTAACTTGACTCACCTTCCTGCAGAGAGTGCATGAAACCACATTTGGTAGTCGTCTTCTTCTTCTTCTTCTTCTTCTTCTTCTTCTTCTTCTTCTTCTTCTTCTTCTTCTTCTTCTTCTTCTTCTTCTTCTTCATCTTCATCATCATATCAATCACCATGATCATCTTTTCTTTCTACTTCCATTATGAAGATAAGACTACAGAAAACTCATGTTTTAGGACATGGTACTTTTGGAAAATGTAAAATCATACAGTGAAAACATATCTTCCAGAAGTATAAAAATATAATGTCCTATTTGCTAACTTTGCCTGTGCTTTGCCAATTGTAATTCATTCACCCTTGTAACTTGGATCATGTGACAAATGGAGAAACTCAGGAATGATGTGGTGAATGTATCAACCGATTGAAATCACTCAGAAACACTTAGGTCAGGGTCTGCCTGTGTAATCCAGACTGGTCTTAACTTGAAGCAGTCGTCCTTCCTCAGCCCTCCCAAGTGCTGAGATTTCAGGTTTATGTCACCAGGTCTGACTTTAAAGCCACTTTTATTCTTAAGTTATTTTTTCCTTTTTACTAATTTGTGTAATGAAAACAAATCATGTAAGGCCAGAAGAGTCATTAAAAATAATGCCATTGAATGAAATAGTTGATCATTTAGAAATCAAACTATTTTGACTTTCTTGGATATCTGCAATCAGTTGTTATCGCTTTAATGTTTTTTATCCCTTGGTTTTTCTTTTAATCTAGATACCAGTAAAAATAATGTAATATTGTATTGCATGTTAATGCCATTTGATATAAACTTAAGTATGGTAGACTATCAACATTTTTAGGAAAACTATAGTACAGTTTGCATATTGTATGAGTGATCTTCTTTATGATCCTGAATGTTATTTAAACGTGTGAATAGATAACATAACCACAACCTTAAAATTTCATTTACCATGTGGTTGCCATGACTTAAAAAGGCATTATGCTCATAGGGTAAGATGAAAAATGTACTAGTCTTAATGACTAGAATCAAAGGCCCATAGTTGACATAGTAATAATATGTAGAAATCAAAATTTCAGTGGTGCAGGCTAGTATAGAAGAATCATGTCTCCCTCAGTCATCACAATGGAAGTCCCAACTGTCTCTGTGTCAGAGTGCACCTGTAAGATGTAAGGTGCCTGAGAAATGTTTAAGTTGAAATGATGTTATCAGAGTGGCTCTGGCTCAGTCACTGTGACTTGTAGGAAGACATTTTCACAAGACAGCTGCAGAGGGTGGCCACATGTGTGACAGGGAGAAGACAGTCATCTACATGCCAAGAAGAGAAGGCGCTGAAGAAACCAGCCCTCTAACACCTTGACCTTAGACTTCCCTAGAAAGATGAGAAAGTTGATTGTTTTCTCTGCCTACTTTCTGCTGCTTTGTTATGGTCCAACTAGCAATTTATCACATTAGCCACAGGAAGGCAGATTGTGCATGCTACAGATTAGAGAAAGGGGTAGGAAAAACACCTTTTATAATCGAAGGATACAGTTCCTGAAGGGCAAAGGGGCAGAACAAAAAGAACAAGTTTATCTGTGTCCTTAATCTCTATGCTCAGTTCAGATGAGCCACCCCACCTGTCCCCTTTGTCCTCCCAAGCTCCCTTCTTAGCCCTGGTCACCCTAGGAGTCTATGGCCTTGAACCTGCACTACTCAGATCCTGCTTATATTCAGCCAAGCCTGGCAAGGCACACTGGGGCAGGGCTCATCCTGATATGTATTTGAACTTGACTACTTTCATGATGACCTTACTCCCAAATAAGGTCAAGTTTTTAGGTAGTAAGCAGTAGGGCCTTTGATGATTTTTTTTTTTTTTTTTTTTGTATTTTTTTAATACATGTCTTAGTTAGATTTTTGGTTTTTTGTTGTTGTTGTGTTTTTTGTTTTTGTTTTTTGTTTTGTTTTTGCTGTGAAGAGACATTATGACCTCAGCAAGTCTTATAAAGGAAAACATTTAATGGGGGCTGGCCTACCATTCAGAGGTATAGTCCATTGTCTTCCTGGTGGGAAGCATGATGGTGTGCAGGCAGACATGATGCTGCAGAGGTAGCTGAGAGTTCTACATCTGGATCAGCAGACAACAGGAAAAGAGAGTGATACTGGGGTTGGTTTGAGCATCTGTAACCTCAAAGCCTGTCCCCCAGTGACACAATTCCTCTCACAGTGCCACACCTACAAGGCCACGCTTCTTAATAATATACAACAATAATACAATTAAAGAGTCAAAAAAGGAAGGCACTTTGTAAAAGTTTTTTTTTTTTTTAATTCTGTGTGAAAGCTCCTAGTTTATATGTACTTTGATTCTGTTTGGTTTAAATTGTTCTCTGACTCAACAAGAGTCCGTTGACATTAATGTAAGATTCTGCAATCTGTCATCTGCATAATTATACATCTGTGATTGCAGATGGGATAGAAAACAACTAACACCTCTGAACTCAGGTAGTCTCTTAGCATTTGTTAGCAGAGAACAGACAGGTGTGTGTGGTAAGCAGAGGACGATGTGTCAGAATAAGGCCCAGAGAAACAGGAGCGTGTGCAGGGCAGGCGGCCTCAGGTCCTTAGCTCCTGAGTCAGGAGACACGGACCTTAGTACATGTGTAGCCAACAAGAAAACCAGAATTTTTAGGCCACTAGATAAAATGCCTTTCTATTTCTATTTAAATATTGTTGTTATTATTGGTTTCATTGTGTTACTGGTTGGCACTGTTTAATAAGCAAATATATATATATATATATATATATATTTTTTTTTTTTTTTTTTTACTCCTTTCAAATGAACTTTTTTTTTTTCCTTTAAGATTTGCCTACAGTGGATAACTCAGTGTTTTTGGAACTACTTGGATTGGATGGAAATATGCCATTACATTGCTACTTGTGTTGTCCTTGGTCCTGATTATCAAGTGTATGTCTGCATAGCTGTCCTCAAACATCTGCAGCGAGACATTCTCCAGCACACTCAGACTCAAGATCTACAGGTCTTTCTCAAAGTAAGTATGTTCATGTCTAGGGAGAAAGTTACTAAAGATTAATCACTAGCTCGGGACCCTTTATTGTTGTCTTAAGTCATTTTTCCATTGCTTTGAAAAGATACCATAACCAAAACACTTTATAGAAGGAAGCATTTAATTTGGGGCTCACAGTTCCAGAGGCTTAGAGTCCATGGACTTGGTGGTATGGTGCTTAGCAGAGGAAGGCAGCATGGCACTGGGGCAGTGGATGAGAACTTACATCTTTATCTACAAGCAGGAAGTAGAGAGAGCTTACTAGAAATGGACACTGACACACCTTTATCAACAAAGCTACACCTCCTAATCCTTCCCAAACAGTTGTGCCAACTGGGGACCAGTCCTTCAAATATATTGGTCTGTGGGGGCCATTCACCCTCAGACCACTACAGTGTCAAGTGCTTTAACTAGACACTGATCTCCAAATGAACTCTCACTGGTAGATCTGGTTGTCTTCATTTTCCAGATAAGGAGAGTAAGGCATAGAGTTAAGTGGCCTAAATCCTATACAGTGAAGAGTAGAGATGGAGACAAAGCTTCCAGTTAACCACATTAACTGAAATATATTCCTGCATCATATTTGGACAATGAATGCTTAGTTTATTTTGTTAGTTCAAAAGTTTGATGTTTATAAAAAATTAATGTTAACAGAATCTTTTTATAACTTTTCCACTTTTATCAAATGTTGACATTTAATGTTCTTCCATAGCACTCACAAGAGTGTAGTATTTGATAATGTCTTGAAACATAATCATTTTGCTCATTTATTTGAAGCCTGGGAGATTAGCAAGCATGATATATAAATACATTGTTACATACAGATATTGTTGGACTTGTTAGAAATCTGTTTAATGTTGCCCTCATCGTTGAGTTTGCCATCTTTGTGCAGTTCATCCTCCCATCCATCCTCAGTCATAAAAACACATTCACCAAAATGAAAAGTGCCTTTTATTAGGTGAAAGAATTGTTTTAGGAAATTAGTTTTATTCTTTGCTCTTAGGTATTTGCCAGAATTAGTTTCCATTTAGTAATGGTTTTGATACAGTGCCGTTAATCACTCAGAACTGCCAGCCAATCATTTTTGCATAGTACATTTTGAATTCAAAAGATCTTAAACTATAAACATAAATAGAATTAGAACTTTAAGATCATTATTAATGAAAATGTTTGACAAAATGATGGTGGTACGTGTAGAAGGAGCACTGTGGCATGCAGAACCACAAATAATGAATTGTCTGAGGTGATCCAGAGAATAGGCCATTTAAACACTGGCGTTATGGAGACAGTGCAGGCTCATACTCAGTCATGGCCATTTCATCAGCTGAGGTGATCAGGTACTGCAGTTTTAGTATATAACGTTTCATGGTCTTCTTTTATCTGAATTTTCCTCAGCACATAGTTCTCTAAACTCCTATGTATGTAGTCTATTGCATACAGTTAATTGCTACTTGAGATTATGTTTCTTTTCATCGTCTTCCAGCATATCCTATAGCTTTAAAAGAACGGTGATGAGGTCTATTCACTACTTTCTCAACAAATATTTGTTGAGAAAATAAGTAGAAAAATCTATTAGGTAAATAAACTAGTTTTATTTATACTGAGCAACAAACACTATTACATTTTTGAAATGTTTTCTTCTGTAACCCTCATTAGAAGAATGTTTTGACATATCTTTGTCTGGTTAATAATGTTGGTGACTACAGCAATATCACCATCTGTGTCTGGACAGCTGCTGAGAAAAGTTGCAATAGTGTTTAAAAAGGGTGACCATTTCAGATGTGTACCAAACTCCATTGTGTGCTGGGCACAGTGTTGTCAGTTTAACTTAAAGGGTTTTAAATAGAGGGGGAAAGGCTATCTTCTAATTCCTATTTAAATTACTAGGATTTGAATTGAGTTGGTTAAATCCAAACTAAGACTGCCTTGGGAAGGGATTAACTTTAGCATGTGTCCTAGGGCTAACCTTATAAATTCTGTTATTTGCATTTTTCTAAGATACCAGAAAAAAGCTCTTCTGGCTGGTACAATGATTTTATTTTTGTTGTTGCACTTTTAGTGTGTAGTTCTGAAAAGCCTCTTCTCTTTTGATGGGCATTTTTTTTCCTTGCAGGATAAATTTTGGTGTAGTTTACTTAAATGCATACATATGTGAATGTACTATGTGAACGCCATCAGGACCTATACTAACATCTTGTTTGCAAAATATGTGCAAAAAGTTTCACAGTATGTACTCACATATAATAACATGCGACTGAGATGTATTGACGGGGAGAAAACACTTATCAATAGGTCTCCATTTAACGAAAAGCCCCACCTATGATGATATATCCCTTATGTTGACAAGTCCGTCCTTTTACTCCTCCATTTGTATATCTGCTGATACTACTTCTAAGAGGAAAGAAGTTGAACTAAGAGAACTTTACATTTTTATTTCGTGAATAAATTTATTTAATCTATAAGAAGATAATGAATGAGGGGGCAGGGAGATGGTTTAGCATGACAGCATCTGAAAAAATGAATTCAATCCCAAGAAACTTTCATGGTAGAAGGAGAGAACTGACTCTGCCAGTTGCCCTCTGACCTCTACAGAGATGCTGCTGTACACATGTACCCAGAAACACTCACAGAAGTGTAAGTTAAGGAATAAAAGATGACCATTCAAACAATCCGCATATAAATGTATGAGTTTCAATTACTAAGGCACAAGTGAAATATACTGTGTGTCGAATACTGAAAACCTCAGATGTGTTTACCAGTTGTCCCGAGAACCTATAGAAAATTAGATGACTCTGGAATGTTGAAAATCTGTGGTTCATTTCCCAACTTCAGTTTCACATATTAATTGAAAATAAGAAAGTGCCATGGGAAAGCCCACTTTGCAAGTGAAAGTCTGCGTGAAGTACATTCTATAGAGAACATGTCAGCCGATCGGTATTCACTTTAGATTAGGCTCAGGATTTTGAACTGCCCCACTGAGAGTCTAGTCCCCTTGCCTGCATTTCTAAGAGCCCAGTGAAGAGTGCTTGATGTCTTGAGTCACTAACATGGAGAGGCAAGCAGAGGTGCTCAGATCTGGCAGTGGGGAGCATCGCTGAAGCACCATGGTTAGATGGGGACTTTATTTCCCTCCTCATTATACCATTAAGCTATGTCAGCAAATGTCATGGATATGACATAAATCTAATATAAACTAATGTCTACGTTTTGTCATTAGTTTGATTTTAGTGTTTTATTTTATTTTCTTACTTATTTTTAAGGCAGTGTTGTACTACTTAGCCCCAGCTGACCTGGAACTGGCTATGTAGACCAGGCTGGCCTTGAGTGCTAATGTGAAAGGCATGCAGCACCATGCCCTGGCTTGTTTTGGTTTTCACACTATCCTTGTATATAGCATCAGAATGTGAGCTGGTCAATAGATGACTAGTCAGTGCCTCATCCTCACACTGTAGTGACACCTTTTGAAGTATAATGACACACTCAAGCTTAGTCCTGAGAGTTAGCGGGCCATATTTACTTATTTATTCATTTGTCATTAATTTTTTCTTTGGGGATGGCATTTCAAACCTTTTTATCTGCAACAGCTACTGGAAGGCTTTGGCCGCCACAATTCCAGAAAGAGAAAGAAAAACACCCAACAAATTAATGTTCTAAAATACCTCATTTAACTAGAAAATCCAAACCATTTTCTCTTTTCAGAAAATGTTGATTAGTAGACTTCCATATAACAGAAGTGCTGAAAAGCATATTCAGACACATGGATTCACTGGAAGCTTGCACATAGTGTTTTGTGTGGGGAGGTCTGAGTGGCCCATGGACTGACCGTGCTTGTGACCTCCTCTCTCACACGCTCACACTCTGGTGAGGGTAGTTGCCATTCATCTGTCTGTGCACCCTGAGGCCAAACTTCACCCAGATGTGAAGGCTACAGGAAGACTGCCTTCCACTGGAAACCAGGCTGTGAAAGTTCAAAATGCTTATTTAAAATTCCTCCACTGAATCCTGCATATTGTGGGAAATTAATTTATAATTATGAGAAAAATCAGATTGATTTCAACCCAATCAGTAAATTGTTGAGAGGGAATTTCTGTTGATGGCTGATGCAGCTGCTGTTGCCAGAAGGTAATGACAGAGTAGAAAATGGAAATGAGACAGAGAAAAACTGATTAAATACCAAGCTTTAGAAGACAAAAGTATACATATTATTAACGAAGTTCATCCCAGGGAATAAATAAAGCGGACATAGTACAGATTCGACTGTATTTTTAGGTGCCATTTGCATTGTTCTCTGTCACTTGAAGACCCATGCTTTATGATTCCTGCGTGTTAGCAAGTAACTTTGCCCACTGACCCATCTCCCTAACCACATGGGCATATGTTATTAATAATAAGTATTTTAGCTGAGCAAAACACTTCTTAAATGCTTTTTTATGATATTTGTCATTATTGCAAGTTATTTAAGTGATCTTTGTTAAACTTGACAGTTTTAGTAAATCAATTATCTTCCACTTAATCCACACAAAGCTTTTTCTCCATGAATTAACTTAAAAGTTACCATAACCTTGCAAACACATAAATGATGAAATGTTTAGGAATAAATAGACTTAACCATAAAATCACAAAGCCAAGGAAGGTAGCTCATGTCAGCACTGATCTTTTTGTACCTTGTGTCTACTTCACACAAATCAAAATTTCAAGCTTAATGGGCTTGTGGTGCCTGAAAACCATTTTTGACAGGTATTAAGTCTCTAGTATCTTTGAAAATTATAACATGTACAAAGAGCTTTTCAAAGTGCTGGTATAATTTGCCTTTCATCATAGGCATATCCCTGAGGATTTATGAGAAAAGACAGAGATGTCCTAGTATCTATATTGGGTACTTCCTCCATATTACTGGCAAGGAGTTGAGGATCAAAAACTGAAGTCAATAATCCCTGATGTATCACCTTTGCTTTTTCCTATGGTGGATATGCTCAGCAGAGGGTATCCTGGCCACTTCAGACTGTTAGTTGACATTGTTATGACCAACATTACTGCTATAAATGCTTATTAGATGCAAGGCCATGAGCAAAGGATTTTAGAGAGAGTGTCTATTCACTCTTTGACTTATCCCAGTACTTACTGTGTGGCACCTGTATCCCAAGCACAGTTGGAGTCCCATGATAGAGTGTCCATGCTTCACGTGGTTCTTAAATTCTTCTGAGAGAAACAGTATAAGTAGATAATATTTCTGACATTATTCTTCTTACCGAAGGACACTGTGATATGGTGAAAAAGACATTGTTTGAGACACTCAAAAGGATAGGAGGGTCCTGAATATCTTAAAAGAAAAATCTTATAAAGATCTCTCGGGGAGGGGATGGGACCTCATAAAAGCATAGAGAGGCATCTGCAAAGCTCAGAGATGGTTCTCAGCCTAATGCTGTGCCTCTTTAATACACTTCATGGGGTGGAACTCCCATTGCTACTTTGTAACTGTAATTTTGCTACTGTTGGGAATTGTGATGTAGCTATCTGGTATGCAGGATATCATGTGTGGCCCCTGTGAAAGTGGTTATGACTCACAGGGTGGGAACCACTGACTTAGACGGTCAGGACAAGAGTTGTGGACAGAGCAAGGTGAGCATCTGGTAAGAGACAGGACAGAACTATAGAAGGCTTCGTGCTCAGTGATAAGACTTTTGGGTTTTACCCTGTGTCATCCAAAACACAGCCCTGTTATTGTGGTCCTATTGGCACATGAAAAATCAAGATTTAAAGTCAGTACACTTGCATAAGTTCATAATCTAAGAAATCGTGTAGAGAGGTTATTGGCTGACTATTAACCCTATGTTTCTATTGAATCAAATTGTCCCTGGTTAACTAGTGCAGTTTCCTTTTAAGTAATGTTCTAAATTCACTGGACCCTGATCAAATGTCCTCACCTGTGAAAAAGAACTTGTAATTGGGCTTTTATATTTCAAGGAAAGAAAGAAGCAGTGCTTATATCATATCATGTGATAACCCCACAGCACTGTGCTTAACAATGATGATGAAAGCTATCACTGAAAGCAAACTATTGAATAGCAATTAGGCATAACACAGATATAGCGTGCTCTCGGTGAACACCCTAAACCAACTTTAAGTTACTGCAGCACAACGTAGTCAAGTGTTCTCTTGAGCAACTATTTCACTACTGTTACAAAAGTGGTCAGTGAGGCTATGCTCTCCATGCTTCCCTCCTCATAGGACGGGCTGATGACAATTCACGTACATCTGCAGATGAGATGAGGGAGACAGCCAGGTGTAACTTGAACAGTAGCCTAGCAATCTAACCTGTCATCAGCACAAGTAAGATGACCCTAAGGAGAGCGGTAGAGAATGTCTAGGATGACAGAAAAAAAAATCTGCTTTAAAGATTAAAAGTCAAACTTGGGGACTTTAAATTTTTACTCAGAAATAAAATTGCCTGCAAAATTTTTAAAATGAACAATACCATTTAAAATTGCATTTAAGGTGCACATTTAAATCTTTTACTTATAAATTAAGACTTCAGTAACTTTGTGTGCCATTATCATCTTCAGTGTAGTTATTAGAAAATTTCTTTTAACTTTAAAGCTAATATCTAAAAGAAGAGCCAGTTATACATATTTTTGAAAAAAATATATATTTAAAAGAAGAAATATATTTAAGCCAAGTATTAACTGTGGATTCCCTAGGTAACTTTATGTTTAAAGGCAAGTAGAGCAATAATTAAAAGATGTCAAGTAGATTCTGATAATTTTTTTTTGCCAGGAAAGTATTATTAGAGCTATTGTTGAAACATTGCTGTGTTCTGTTGTAATTTGCACTTAATGAATAATAGCTTTTATCTGACAATCATGAATGCATGGGGAAGCAGTTCTCACAGCATTGGGTCCTTTCTATTTGGAAAGATGTTACTGGAGTTGCCTTCCAACTTAGGGATACTTTTAGTGTAGAAATGATCGAAGCCAACTCACATATAATTTAAAGAAAATGGGTAGGTTCATAAGATTTCTAGTCTTACAGCAATAGCTATTTAAGGTGAGTTCTGGTCTGGAGAGATTGGTCTACTTTGATCCTTTCCCACCTTGTGAAACAGTGCTTTCAATAGAAACTTAGAAAGACCTAATATTCTGCCACAACCAAGCAAACAGCTATTTGTTTTGGTTTCTTTCCTGAGACAGGGCCTCCCTATGTAGCATTGACTTTGCTAATCTCTTGCTACAGCCCATCGTGGGTAAGGATTACAAACGTGCGCCACTGTACCCAGTTGATTGGGTTGTGTGCTGAATAGTTTTATGTCAACTTGACCCAAGGCAAAGTCACTTGAGTAGAGGAAAGCACAATTAAGAAAACGCTTCCATAGCACATTTTGCTATTAGTGACTGATGGCGGAGGGTCCAGCTCGTGCTGCCATCCCTGGCTGGTGCTCCTGAGTTCTATAAGAAAGCAGGCTGAGCAAGCCATGAGGGACAAGCCAATAAGCAACACCTTCCATGGTCTCTGCATCAGATCCTGCCTCTGGATTCCCACCCTGCTTGGTTTCCAGGCCTGACTTTCTTTGCTGATGATCAGTTCCTTGAAAATGTAAGCCAAATTAACCCTTTTCTTGCCAACTTGTTTTGGTTATGGTGCTTCCTCCCCGCAATAGTGACCCTAGGAGAGGCTGCAAGTTTATTCATCTGAAGACACACTTTAGACCTTGGCTGTTAATAGTCTAGGATTCTGTCCGTATCTCACTCACTCTTGTCTTACGTGCATAGTCAAGAACTTATATATGCTAACACACTGTATGAATGAACAGTAGGAGAATAGATGATACAGTGTCCTTTACCTTAAAATTAAAAACAAAGCTCAAATGTTTGTGTTGGATAGTGTTTGCCACAGCTGTAGGGTAGATATTATCTATAAACATGCAGGTTCTTCAGCTTCTGTCAACCTTTTAGATCAGTAACAGTTTTTTTTTCAAATTATGTGGATTTTAACTGGCACATAGCATAATAATAATATTTGCTGTGAGTTATTACAGCAGTATATATGAGTATACATGAGGTATATATCTGTACATAAGAGGGTTTAAAATTTTCTTTTATGTGAAAAGTTGCATGTATTTCTAGCTACCTTCCATTGGTGTCTCTCATCTGTCACTTCTAGCAAACTATCTGGTATATGCTACATAATGCCTTTCATTCTTTTGGCATGCTGTTGTGTGTATGTTATGTTTCTTTCTTTCTTTTTTTTTTTTTTTTTTTTATTGCCTTTAAACGACAAACTTGTGAAAAACACGAATTGTCCCAAAGTGCTGTAACCTCAAAAGCTAACACGGTTGTACTGAACTGAGAAAAACTATTCTGAAGATGTTCAGAAAAATCTTTCAAGTAGATGCTGCACTAGATAAGATTTAAGTGTGCTGAAAGACATAGCCAGCCCCTAACGCCCAAGACTATAAAATTCTTACTGTTCATTCCATTTATTCTTGAGTGTCTTGTTTGGGACACTGAGCATTAAAGGACAAATGCCTGTTGACATGCCCACTGCCAGTGCTGTGACCCACATAGTGATGCAGGGCTTTAGGAGCAGTGGCTTCAGCGTGGATATCTCTTGCATCGTCGGCATCTGTATATGCATATTTGCCACTGAAACATAGGTAAAATATTGGGAAGATTTCATCAAACGAGAGTTTAGGCTTTGTTGCTGCTACTGCTGCTACTGTTAGCTGAAAAGCACTTTTGTTTTTTAAAATAACCTTTCTCCACAAGGACATGATTCATTCCTGACAGACACAGACACCGCTCCCCAAATGAAAAGCAATTACATATTTACTAGGCGTGTAAACTGCCCCAGCATCTATAGCTGAAAACAGATGATACGTCAGCTACTTCAGCATTATTCACGTGGACCTGTGTATCTTCCTCTAAGTAAATGAACTTCCCTTCATATTTTCCTGGCAGGAAGAAGCACTGCGTGGGTTTCGCATAAGCAACTATTTTGAATACATGGAGACTTTGGAGCAAAACTACCGACTAGTGCTGTTAAGAGACATGCACAGCATTAGAGTGCAGAGCATATAGATCATGGGAAGCCACTCTTAACTGTATGTTCTATTCATTCATAAAGGAGACAAGGCAACTTGATTGTGTTCTGTCTACATCTACAGCCTTTGCATTGTATACGCATGCACTGGAAACTAGTAGGGAGAGGTTTGGAAACTGCGAAATGAAGCAAATTCACTTTTTTCAAGTCCCTTGTTCTTTAAAGTTTTAGGATCAGTTCTAAGTTATGTGTTTTATTTTATGTTTGAGATAAAAAGATCAAAGACCTCAATGTAAAACCTAAAATTTTGGAACTACTAGAGGAAAACAAGGAAAACACTTGAAGATATGAGCATAGGCAACGCTTGTGAGTAAGATACCAGTACCTCAGGAAATGAAAGCAGGAATAGACAGATTATACAGCGTACTTGTAAAGTAAAAGAAAAGGAAGATAGGGTACACACAAGGGAAAGCCCTAGCCAAATTATTCACCCAATGAGGGGCTAATATTTAGGACATATATTAAACTAAATAAATTATAATATAATAAAAGGACAAAAATATTCCAGTCAAAAATTGAGCAGGGAAGAGAGCAGATGTTCAGATGATTATGGGCCTGTGGAAAATGAAGACAGGAAGAGAAGAAGTTCATGGCCTTTATCCATTTGGAAAATGCCCATCAAAAGACTTTACCTCATCAAATTGGCTATCATCAAGAAAACAAATGCCAGTCAGGACTGGTTGGGGGGCTTATAAATTACTAATGGCAGTATAAACCAGTCAGGACTGGCTGGGGGAGCTTATAAATTACTAATGGCAATGTAAATTCATCTAGTTGCTATGGAAGTCAGTATGGAGGTTTCTCAAAAACTAAAATTTGACCTAGCCATATAACTTACATAATATCAACAACTAAATGTATGTCAGATTACAATGGCGAACCCTACATATCTTTGTTTATCATGACACTATTCACAATAGCCAGGTCATGGAATCAGCCAAGGTATTCATGGTGTGTGTTCACAACAAAGTTTTACCCATCCATAAAGAAGAATGAATATAAACATTTGCAGGATATTGGGACTGGAGATTATGTTGGGTAATACAAGTTAGTCCCCTAAAGACAAGTGCCACATGTTTTATCTCCTACATGGAAGCTGGGTGTGAGGCATAAAAGCAAAACAATGAACAGTGTGAGGGTCCAGGGATTGTAAGAATGTGGAGGTATGAGGAGCTGCAGACATGGCACCTTGGTTAAAGGTGCTTGCCTCCCAGCCTGACACACTCAAGTGGTGGAAGAAGAGAATGGGCTCTCAAGAGCCCTGCTTTGACCTCCATATGTACACTGTAGATGTGCCTGGAACTGCACAGTAAAATGTTTTAAAAAATAAGACAGTAATGGGAGACAGACAAAGTATATTGTAAGTGTGTCGGGAGTGTCATAATGAAACTCATTTATACAGTGAATACAGTTTTTAAATTAAATGTCCCAACACCTACATCATCTCTACTGTGTGGTACTTTTTTTTTTTTTTTTTTTTTATCTTGGGAACTAGAAGCAATATTGTTGAAAGAAAAAAAGGAAGGGCAGGAGGAAGGAAGGGAAGGAGGGAGAGGGAAAAAAGAACAAAGAATCTGAGTACCAGAAAGAGTCCACAGAGATGGAACAAAAACCAGTTTTCTTCATTTTTATGACTGTGCTTATGGAAAAACACAGTTGCTTATTTCCCCTGCTGAGGAACAAAGGATGTCTACCAGGACATTGTCCGCAGATATAATTGTCTTTCTAGGAGGCACTTTTCATACTGGTATCAATTTCTAACTTTTCCTTTGAAATACAGAGTTCACATGGTTCATTTAGAAGACAGATTGACTCCTGCGTGCTGATGAGCGTTCTGTTGTTATTTCCTGGCATTTCTTAGTGGTAGATTTGATTTGCACCGAACTCGAAAACATTAAAAAGAATAGATTTCTAAATTACAATGATTCACACTATATTTTATTTAAATAGGAGTTTCTGTGCCCATAAGATTAACATTTGAGACTCTGTTTTTCCTATGACTGTCCATTTACTGCTTGAAAGCCAATATTCAAATACCCTATTAATTTACCAGTTACAGTTTTTAAAAATATCATATGGGTTATTTTGTATTCTTTGCTTTTATAACCATACTTTTTAAACTAATACCACCTTTTGTCTTTTCTACAATATGGTCCTTGCCCAAATTTATTTTCTGTCAGCATGTGAGGCAACTGGTTCTATACAGATTTCAATTTGGGGACATTTAGGCATTTGAAATATGCTTCTTCTCAAATCAGGTTTTGTCATGTCTGGACCAACAATAGCTTTCCAGTAATGGTGTTGTTAAAGGGCATTGTAAATTGGAGGAAGGCAAATTGAGCAAGTTAATTAGACACATTGCACATGTGGCTCCCTCCAAGTGAGTGAAGAGAGTGCGAGATGACCCCAGCATGGCTTTGTCCGCAGAGCACCTCTGTGGAGCCAGAGTGTATCCTGAAGGTTCCAGCTGCCCTGTGTCCCTGAGTTATGCTCTTAGTGCTGAGAGGACAGAGCCTCCTTTCATGTGAAAGCTCTTGCATTGCAGACAGAAAGGAGTTACAGCATCGGTGATGGATGCCTTTTATCAGGAATTCAGGAATATCTAAATTATGACAATTACATTTTGAAAAAAGTGACACCATCTAGTTTTTTATTTTCCTTTGATAAATTAGAAACAGAACTGGAGTGGTGGTTCACATCTGTGATCCCAGCACTCAAGAAACAGAAGCAGTCCACTGATGCAAGTAACAGGCCAACTAGAAATACATTGTGAAACCCTGTCTCAAAAAAGATAAATAATAAAATTAATACATTAGAAAGTTAAAAAACAAAAACCAAAAATAATAAGAGTAGGCAAGATGATTTATCTAATAATGATGTCTATTTTCAAACCTAATAAACAGAGTCTGATGCTACACAGTAGCAGACCACCGCTGGCTCCTACAAGTCGCCCCTCCCCTTCCTCCACACCTGTCTCCCATCAAAAACAATGCAATATTTTTCAAAAAATCAAGAAAGTGAAAACCAATCCAAAATTAAAAACAAATAAGAAATGTCTTAGGAAGAATGACTTACGTTGGTTTCATGGAAGAAGACATCAAATATAGTTTGTGTGGCTACTGTTGTGGTTTGTGTTTCTGCTTATTTTAAGATTAATATCATTAAACAAGGCTGCCCTGCCCCCACTATTTAATTGAAGTATGTGCTCTTGGGACAGACTTTGTCTCTTACTTGTGAAGAACCGATTCATATATTTTACAGAATTTAATGATAAATAAAATTTTATCATACAAACTATCTTAGGAGAACTTTATATTTAGTGGGTGGAAACATAATATCCAGCATAATAGCTCAGTGGTTGTATGCTTTCCAGGCTGCACCAGGCTGTGGGCCTTATCTCCAGAATTTAAAGGCACAGCCCCTATAGCTGGGTGTGGTGGCACATGCCTCTAATCCCAGCCCTCAGGGAGGAAGAGGCAGGCAGAGCTCTGTGAGTTCAAGGCTAGCCTTGTCTACAAAGTGAGTCCAGGACTGCCATTACACAGAGAACTCCTGTCTCAAAAAACCAAGAAGGAAAAAAACAAAAGCAAAACCACATACTCCTGGCACCGTGCTCGACAGCAGTGGTGGTGGAGGATGCATACATGGTAGTGTTAGCGTCTGCCAAGATCCTGGATATTTCATTCAAGGTACCATAACACCATGAATACAGATGTATAGTAGGCATTTCAGAAGCTGTTATTTTCACAGTGATACAGGAAACGATTTGGCATGGAAGATACCATGGTAGGACTTTTAGGTGAGGAGAGGATGTGATATAAGTGTCAAGGACAGTAAAACTGTAAGTGAACTGTGAAAAGCAGTGTAGTTATGAATTCTTGAGTTGTAAGAAGAGTCCACAAAGCTGTGTATGTTTTCCCACCTGTTTGTGTTCAGGAGCATGCCAGGACTAGGCAGTAATCAGGACTAAATGGCGAGGGGACAGGAGGACAGGTTAAAGGAAGGGATTCAACCCTCCCATTCTGTTTCTCCCATTAGAGCACTATACTGTATTTTATTTATTCTTCCCTCCTTTCCCATGGTCTTTTCTTAGTTACATAAGCTGTGTGGTATTCCAAGTGAAACACTCTCGCTAAAACTTAAAAGCTAACATCCACATATGAGAAAACATGCAGTTTCTGTCTTTCTGGAACCTGGTTCCAGCACAACCATTCCTAGCTCCATTCATTTACCTGAAAACTTCCTCATTTTCATTGTTCTTTAACACTTTAATGATTTTTCATTGTACAGCTATGAAATTTCATAATCCATTCATCAGTCGATGAACATCTGTGCTGTTGCTATTTCCTGACTCCTGTGAATAAATTAGCAAAGAAAATAGAAGAGCTGATATCTCTATAGGAAGATATAGAGTCTTTGGCTATATGACCGAGAGCAGTATGTCTGAATCTTTTAGTAGGTCTGTTGTCAGCTTCTTAAGGAAACTTCTACTGTTTTCTGTAGTGACTATCCCACTACCGTGCACTTCTACCAGCAGTGAGGTGTCCCCGCCCCCTTTGCCCCACATCCTCATCAGCACCTGCTGTCATTTGGTTTTGGTATCTGTTTGTTTGATTGTTTCTCCTCTTGGCCATTCTAAGAGGAAAAGTTGAACTAGTACAAAATACGTTCTCCAATGACAGACAAGTGACAAGAAAACAGACTGTCAGAGCATTTCTAGTAAAATCCTTTCTGTTCAGATTATACAGACTTCTAGGCACTTGGTAAGAGTAGAGTGAGCTAACTTATGTCCATATACATCTGTACATTCCTAACAATAAAAATACTTACATTAGATGTGTTTTACACACTTTGTTTTCAGTGCTAGATATGAAATCCAGGCCTCACCTATGCTAGACAGTGCTCTACACCTTAGCTATATCTACAGTCCTATAAAGTGTGTTTGAATAGATACTTCCCCAAAACACATTTATGTAACACTCACAAATATTCGTAATCATTAGTTTAAGGGAATTGTCAGTGAAACCCAGGAGATCAGCACTAAATGTCACTGAAATTTCTACACCAAAATGTATGACATGAATCTCAACAAAAATGACTAGCAAGGTGTATGAACCCCTTGTGGTAACTGTAACTGAGTTCCAGTGTGATTGTCTTTACTAAAGCTAAGCATAATAACATGATACAGCTATGTCCTTTCTGGGTATTTTGTTCCCCAAAAGAAATACACAACAGCAAAGTTTTACTTCCATAGTTCCAAATTGGAAACCACCCTAGATTTCTTTCAAATAATGAATGGAGAAATAGTCATTTGAATTGTAAGTCAGCGACAGGAATGACATCACTTGATTTACATACATTTATGGAAGAATTCAAGATGCATTATGGTGAATAAAGAAAGGTAGACAAAACATGCTGTATGATTCCACCGTGAAGTTCTAGGAAAAGAGAATTGGGGCTCACTGAATGTTTGTGGCTTCCAGGCACTGGAGTGAGAGAGAAAGAATAAAAAGGACTGGCTGTATAAAAGCTCGAGCTATTTCTATATATCACTGAGACATTTGCATATCCTATGTGTTTTTTTTTAAAGAAACTTTGAAACGTGCACTTAAGGGAGTAAAATTTGAAGTACAAACTTTACCTTAACAAAGCTGACTTTATCAAAACAACATACTCTAAAGAGAATCTCACATAAAACTTGCTGGGGTAGAGTCGCAGCATTAGTGTGTCCTTCAGCAGAAGGCTTGTTTCCACGGGGCCACGTCAGATTCCAAACCCTTCCAGCTTAGTTCACTTTTGTTAGAAAATGTCTGCATTTCGATGTGATTTACTTGATTGCTTCATACAAAAATGGTGCTAAGGGCTAGAGATACACCTCTGTCCTTAAGAACACTAGCTACTCTTGCGAAGGGCCTCGATTTGGTTCTCGGCACCCACATCAGGTAATTAGGAAGTGTATCTGCAGTTCCAAGGGGTCGGACACAGGCATTTGCACACATATTATGCACATGCACACACTTAGGCACATACACATAAAATAAGTGATTTTTTTTAGCAGGAGAGTGATTCCAGGACTTTTTCCTCCTTGGTTTTCATTTTAATGTATTAGCATCAATTGATCTTTTTAATGCTCAACTAACCTTACATGAGATTAAATTCAGTTAATCATGCTGTTTTATCAATTTTACATGTTGTCTGGCTTAATATGTTAAAATTTGAAGGATTTTCTATGTGCATGAGGAATATTTTCCTGTAGTTTTGTGACTTTGATATTTGGGTAATGTGTAGGGCAGCATTCTAGCTTCTTTCTTTTGTAAGAGTTTGTATATAACTAATATGATTTTTGTCTAGATGTTTAATAGAATTCTTCACAGAAACCTATAATTGTCTTTATGATTGGTTTTAAACTAAAAATTGAATTTGTATAATAGCTTTGGGGCTATTAACATTATATTTTTAAGTGAACTTTGGTTAGTCTTTCACAGAGTTTTTCCATTTTATATTAATTTTCAGTAGACATGCTAATGTGGTAGGGAGAGGTCTCACCAGGCTCCACTGCTGGATAGGACCACTGGCAGACAATAACTGCTGAGAGAGAAGACTTAGCCCTCCCTAGGGGTGAGGCCTATAGTTGGCTATCTAATGCAACGAGGTCTTTCCTACACAAAGCCACAATAAACAAGCTTAACAAGTTGTATTTATATATTTATGCATACTCATGAATAATAAAAAAAGGAAGCCATCAGTTTGAGAGGGAGTAGGGGGACATGAGATGGGTTGGAGGGAGAAAGGGAAGGAGAAGAGATTTACTTTTAATTTAATTTAAATTTTTGATTAAAATATCAATGCATAAGTTGTTGAGGTTATTGTCAGCAAGTATTTCAGAGATGTCGTTTATTACTCCACTTAGTGCAGAGTTTGTATTGATGTTACTGCTTTTGTTCTAATCAGTTTGGCTGGTGTTTATGATATTTTGATGTTTTCAGTCAGCCATTTTTTATTTATTTTTCTACTTTCTGTTCTGCTGAGTTGCATTGGAATTTTAGTTATTACCTTTAAATTTTCATTTCATTTGCTTTCTAAGTCATTTATTTAAAGTCTTTCTTTTCTACTGGAGGGATTTAAGGCTCTGAACGTCCCTGTGGTCTACTTTAATTGCACTCACAGATTTGGAGTTTTGTCTTCCATTCTTATCTAGTTAAAATTCTGTGACAACTTTTTATATTTTCATTGATTCATGGGGGGTATTTAGAAGCATGGTATTTATTGTCCAAAGTAATTTTTAATTTCCCAGAAATACCTTTGTAATTGTTTCCTAGTATAATCTTAGAAAGAACATTCTTGGGGCAGGAGAGAAAGAGCTCAGTGGTTAAGAGTGCTTGTCCTTCCAGGGGACCTGAGTTCCCAGCACCTACACTGGGCAGCTCACAACCTATTGGAATTACATCTATATGGGTTCCAAGACCCTCTTCTGTATTCCACAGACACCTGTACACACACACACACACACACACACACACACACACACACACACAAATCTTTAAAACAAAAAACAATGATCTTTGTATAATTTTAATCTTTTCAAATTTATTGAAAGTTGATTATGCTTCAAAAATATCCTTTGAGTGGTTTGATGTGTATATTAATGGTAGAATTATTATTCAACTATGCTGTTAGTAAACAGCTTTAAGAAATCATTTCTTAAAAATTAAGCATACATTACTTACAAGCACAGGCAAAATTATTCAGTCCTATTTTTCAAAAATTCTAGCTTAGTACTTTGCATATCCAACAGTATGATGAATGAAATATCCAAGTGATTTTGAATTATAAAACAGATACAATTGGAATACTAATTGTTACAGCATTAGTTAGACGGGGCTTGAACAGATGGCTCAGCAGTTAAGAGGACTTGCTGCTCTTGCAGAGGAGCTGAGTTCTGTCCCCAAAACTCACATCACCTGTAACTACAGCTCCATGGAATCTCATGTACATGTGACATACGTACACATAACTAAAACTTAAACAAATTAGAGCAGACCTCCCTTAAGGACTGACCTATGTTCTTGACAAATACATTTTTACTCACTTATTAATGGGATGCATTGCTCATTTAAATAATAATAGCTCCTTCAACTTTATGTAATCCTACTTGTAACTAAAACATACATGAGTAAGAGTTTTCTTTCCATGGCAAGATGCACAGGCACATGCATGTGTCACTCATGTTGGCATTATCTGGACTACATCCAAGCATCTGACCGACTGCAGCCTACCTGGAAACCCAGTCATTATTTGGAATTATATTATTTGACATATTATATGGAATTATTATATGACTTTTTGAAATAGAGCATGTGTGACAAAGGTGTGCTGTTCTTGTGTGGAAACTGACAGGGATTAATCTGGGGATTGGGTGGAAGTAGACTCTTTCCACATACCATCCAGAAGCAGCCAGTCATATGTTCTAAATGAAGTGGCTGTGACAGTGGAAGACTTGAGCATCTGATGGCTCAATGTTTCTGCTAGCACAATACTAGTACAGATTCTTAAGTATGCTTTATTATATGTGATAATTGGAACACACCGTGCACAGTACAGCCTACTGGCCAAGTCCAGCATGACCTTTCTTGTTGATACTGTCTTCAAATAAGGATGCCTTGTGTGGTTTATTTGTGGTAATGGGATTAAGTCCACATAGTAGACAAAAACCACTGACTCCATGTCAAATCACAATGTCTTATTTGAACATGATGCCCAGTGCTTATATATTCACTATGTCTGCCTTTGTCCTATAATGGCAGAGTTGATTTGAATATTTGTGACAGCTTGCAAAATATTGTAAGCTTTGCAAGCTTAAATTATTCATTACCTGGTCCTTTACGGGAAAATTGGTTAATGTGGTTTAGAATACTAATTATGCACTTAAATCCAAATTCATGTTGACTTAACAGTTTTAGAAGTGGAGGGACCATGTAGGACCCAATATTTTACCAATTCTTAAGATACTATTCAGAAGTGAATAGTTGACCTTACAACTGTATATAAAGGATATCAAATGTACTGTGTAGCTTGAGGGAACCAGCTCTACATAAATTTGAATCCCAGTGATGTCATCAGCAAGTTACTTAGTCTTGGTTTTTCTTGTGGACAAAATGGGTACAACATTCACACCTACCTCAGAAAGTTCCAGTGCAGTATGCACAGCAGCAACAGCCTTTTCAAGGCACATTATCAGTAATAGCTATTGTAACTCGTGTGATTCTATGGGGATAAAGAAGCCTCGACTCAGTTCTCCTGACTTTGAATTCAGGGTTCTTCTCATGATATTATTATTTGTTCATTCATAGAGCCACTCGTGCATTCATGAGACCCTTACTACGGACGGGGTGTTGTTAGGTTTGGATCTACTACTTAAGTTCATTTTGACTTGTAGAGGAGAAACTGATTTTTTTCCCTTGCTATCAGCTGACATAAATTAAATTCCTGTATGATCTGTGGTTGAACATATTTTTTTATTTTATAGAAATCCTACTTAGCGATATTCCATTCTTTTTTCTTTCTTTCTTTTTTTTTTTTTTTTTTTTTTTTTTTTTTTTTTTTTTTTTTTTTTCTTTTTTTGGTATTTCAAGACAGGGTTTCTCTGTGTGAAGCCTTGGCAGACATGGACTTGCTTTGTAGACCAGGCTGGCCTCAAACTCACATAGATCCTCCTGCCTCTGCCTCCCAAGTGCTGGGATTACAGGCATGCACCACCACACCTGGCCATATTCCATTCTTATAAGGACAATTTCTTTGTATTCTAGATTTAAGGATAAAAACCAGATAAATACATAGTAGGCTATCAATGCATTTTAATTGTTTTATATGTTCCATCGGCAAGAAAAATGAATATTTCTTTTATATGATGCATACATTTTCCTAATGTATTCTTTGTAATAAAATTGAACCATTGTGTCCTTTTTTCCCCCTTGCAGAATATAAAAGGTTATTCATTCATTTGGCAGGTGCTTATTTATATGATGTATTTACTTGTGT
This sequence comes from Acomys russatus, assembly GCF_903995435.1. NCBI lineage: Eukaryota > Metazoa > Chordata > Mammalia > Rodentia > Muridae > Acomys > Acomys russatus. Next base: position 20,305,565 of record NC_067157.1, on the reverse strand, counting down.
GATGGATTTAAACAGGGCCAGGAGAGTAAGCCTTACAGAAACCATGAATTCTCAGGACTAGCAGTGTTTTAGCTTTTAAAATCTGTTAACTTCTTTGGCATCTTTCCCACCCTCTATTCTGTTGTTGGCAATAGGCCACCATAAAATGCTAAGCACCGTGGAGGTAATTGGACTGTCATGTTTGCTAATAGAGTGTACTTGAGATACATCGGGGTAGACAGTTATTAAAATGTTGGCTGTTAAAGTTGAATCATCCAGTCCAGTATTTAAACATGGATTTATCATCAGGCTTCATCTCGGCTGTTTTTTATTGAATAACACATTTATATTTAGTACTTTCCTAAAATGCCAAAGTTTGTTTTTAGAACATCTTTCAAACATAGTCTTTATTTTACAACACCAGACATAATTAAATGTTGCATCATTGGAAATAAATCATATAATGAAAACCAGAATTATATTTGATCAAATTATCTCCCTAGCTGCCTAATCTTTTCATTTTCTCTGAGTAGATTCATCAGATTAATATTTTGGCTACTTACTAACAAGAAATTATTCTGTTTCTCAAATCCCTTAACTGAAATAGATGATGAGAGTATCAAAGACTGAGCAGTGGTCATCAAGTGCCTTTCTTTTCCTGGGTTAAGTATATCACAGGTAATTCACTCCACTGTTGTAAGATGTGGGCTGAGCCAAGAGAGAAAGCTTGTGTAAGCTTTTTTCTCATTCCTACATTACCTTAGAACCTGGATCCCTGAGTTTACCAAGAGCAAAGCCATGTTACCAAAGAAAGAAGGCTTATATAATGTGACTAAAATCATGAGCATTGAATATCTCCTATTTCTCCTGTTTTTTTCCTGAATAACCTTGCATGAGCTCAGATAGCCAAGATTTTAATTTCATGGTGTTTTATTAGATTTTATATTGATGATTCAAGAGTACATGAATGAGACAGGCCATCTACTACAAAGTCAGTTCAGAAAGTCTCACTGGCATATTTGCCCATTAGTGGTTTTCTGAGCGTGATGGACACACTTGAGTAGCTTCATGTTCTGTCAGGTAACCTGGATCTGGAGGTGAAATGTGAGACGGAGACTTCACTAAGGTCCTGTCCCACCAGAGAACTCAAATTGACCACAGAATTGTGTTTCTCATGTCCTATATGATAAGCTGGACACACATAACAATTGAACACTTAGGTTCACTGTTACCCTGAAAAAGCACTCCCCAGTATTTTATATGAAAAGAACATATTGTAGGTCTGAAGCTCAGCTCCTTAGGAGGCTGACGCAAGGGGATTACAGTCCAAGGCCTTCCTAGACTATGGAAAAGGCAGCCTAGGAGACTTAGTAAGAACTACGAGAGAGAGAGAGAGAGAGAGAGAGAGAGAGAGAGAGAGAGAGAGAGAGAGAGAGAGAGAGAGAGAGAGAGAGAGAGAAGATGCAGATGTGTTCAGTGCAGAAGTGCTTTTCCTGATATGAGATGTCCTAAATTCAACATTTCTGAGGACTCTTCTTTAAATTATCTTTTTGGTATCACCAAATTAAGGTATAGGCTATACAGTCAGCAACACTCCACTTCTTCTTTCTCCCTTCCTCCTTCCCCTCCTCCTCATCTGTCTTTTATTTGCCATTTGGGAAGAACTGAGATCTGAAGTCCTGGAGAATTCAGGACTGAGCTTGCTTCCCCAGGACAACCTCAATGATGAAGAGTTTGGGTCCCCAGCCAGAAATCCTCTAAAGTTTGTCATTGTTTCTTTTACTAGAGAAATATGAATGGATAGAGCAGACTCTTTCTGAAAATGATTGGTGCCCCCCAAATAAATTAATGGCAATTAAATCAATTGAGTTTTTTGGACTCTTGGGCTAAATTGGGGGATAGAGCATCTGGCAAATCAGCTTCCGTGGTTTCTGGGATCATGGTGAGTCGGTGACACACACAATGTGCTCCTCGGTGTATGGCCTCGTTCCTCTTGGCAAATTACTGGCTAAGTAAACTGGGATCCTAGCTTTATTTCACGACTGCATGTGGAAGGGCCAGCCTGGCAATACTTAGCACAACTATTGAAATAATCCTTTTCTATTTACACGTCAAAGTATTTTCTAATTTACATTGATTTGCCACTCAATGGTGTGTGTGTGTGTGTGTGTGTGTGTGTGTGTGTGTGTGTGTGTGTGTGTATCCAATGTTTCTCATAAACTGGATTAATCTTCTTGATAGGACAAATGATGGGCATTAGATGACTTGACTCCCTTGCTTATTTTCATTAATATTACAATGCAAATTAATCAACATTTAAAGTCCTATATATGCTATAAATAAAAACTGCACATTCTTTACACGTTATAGAATTCCATGGCAATGAAAATTTTAATCTGCCAGTGAGTATTTGAAAGTCTAGTTACATTAGGTATCGAATATATGATGGTCTCTACCATCCAAGAGTTTATAATGTGCTCTAGTATCATAAAATTTTATGTGACTCAAAAATCAAGAAAAAAGTTTGAACTTGCAAATCTTGAGCATTATCAAGGGCGACTGATGGGCCGTGGGAGTGCTTGTGGGTAGACTACCAAGGCAGAGGGTTTGCAGAGCGTGCCTGAGGCTCGGAGTTTCTTCCTCAGCACTAGGAGTTTCAAAAGAGTGATGGATCAGAGGAAGATTCAGGGGGAGGAGATGCTGCTACCTTGAGCTGGGCAGTTCCGAGAGAAGCAAGATTTTACCTGGCTCTCTCGAAAGGACAGCGGAGAATTAAAAGGAAGAAAGAAAAAGAAAAAACAGCGCAAGAAGTGAGGATGCTCAGATACGGGGTGAGAAGAAAATAGCCCAGGAAAGTCAGACTGAAGGAGCAGCCTTGACAGAAAAGCCCGACGCTGCTGGAGTGGGTTTCTTCCAAGGAAAAACACTAGAGCTGTGCGACTGAACAAAGTTTTTGAAGTTTTTCTTGTAGGTTAGCATTGTATAGTAATAATTGATCTCGAAATTTAAAACTACTACCAGAATGTCCCAGGAGCTACACGTGTTAATTAATTAATTAATTTTACATCCCAAATGCAGTTTCTCCTCCCATCTCTCCTCCCAGTACTTCCAACCCCGCCATCTACTAGTCCTCCCTTCTCCTCAGAAAATCAGCCAGGCTTGGCGTATCAAGTTTGCAGGAAGAATGGGCCTGTGTTCTATTGAAGCTGGAGGAGGCAGCCCAGTAAGGGGACAGGGTTCCAAAGGCAGGCAACAGAGGCAGAGGCAGCCCGGTAAGGGGACAGGGTTCCAAAGGCAGGCAACAGAGGCAGAGGCAGCCCGGTAAGGGGACAGGGTTCCAAAGGCAGGCAACAGAGGCAGAGGCGGCCGCTGCTCCGAGGTGAGGAGTCCCACATGAAGAACAGTGGCTTGTTCATTTAAAGGTATTCGCTTTTTAAAAAAATGCTCAGCTTTGAAGTCATTTTCCATTTATTTCATCAAATATTGTTAAATACTGTGGATGAAATGCCGTTTGAAAACTGCTTCTTTAAATTTTAAAGTCTTCTATATTATTTTATTTGCCAAAAGTATGTGTTTCTAGTTCTTAAACTGTGGGTAATGCCAATTAGGAAGACTTCTCTAAAGGAATTTTTGCTGGATTTTTCAAATTTCCTCCTCAGTGGTATTTTTAAATGCAATTCTGGAAAACGCGAAGAGGTTTGCAGTCAGAACAAAAGGACAAGTTAAAACATTCATCGATTCTAAAATAAGGATCTATTAAAGAGAGAGTGAGCGCCTCTAAATTTCTCTAATGAAGTAATTATTTCAAGCTGTGTTTCTTAAGGAATATTTAGTAATTAAGCTTACGAGTCCTTAATGAGAGCCAAGCTAAAATAAAGCTCTGTGCAGAATACTCTGACTGTAACAAAGGAGCTGTAGAGAGAGGATGAGTATCTGCAACTTTGAAAGGCCCTGTTTGTCACTTCCTCACCAGCAGAGGAACCAGACACTCGATGCCATTTTCATGCTGTGTGGCTGCTGCTTTGGCATGGGCACTGTAAGGTGGGAGATTTGTTACCCTCATCGCCTGAACTCCCCTCCTTTACCTGCCCGCCGCCTCTGCAGTTGCCAGTGATTTCCTTAGACAACCACTTTGTCTTCTTCTTCCTGATTTCCTTCTGACACATTCCTAGATGCCACAGATGAGGGTGGGGCTTAACTGGAATTTCCTTTCAAATTGCAACATAATGTTAATTGAGGTTGTTGTCTAGACCAGGTGTTTTGGGCTTCTTGGGGTCTTTGTGAAGAACTGAAAGACACACGCAAATTGAGACAGGGAGAGGACGCATAACTTTTTGAAAGCAAAGTGGTACACAGATCTGACACTCTGCAAGTGAGCAGCCAGCCCCAAGTGAGAGTATTGTAGGGCCCCTGGCTATTTTATGGGCTCTAGGAGGAGAAAAAGTTGGTTGCTAAGGACCATAGCATGCGTTGCTATCTGTTTTTGATTGACAAGCTTGATTTCTCTAAATCACTGCTCACTGTGTATCTTCCTTCCCATGGTGCATTTGATTTTAATCATATGCAGATCCAATTATGCTTAAGCATAGGTGGTAAATAGGTTTTTCCTGAAGGTTCACTCAGAAGACACAGCCTGCCTTACTGTGCAGGTGCCCAAGACTTAGCTCTTGCTGGACTGGTCTCTGGCCACTGATACAAGAACTGATGACAAAAGGGAGAGATACTAAAAGCTGGAAGGGAGGAATAATTGATTCCATTGTTTGAAGTTCAGTGTCTGTGTAGACCAATGTAGGTGAGGATTGTAGCTTGCAGGGTAAATTGGTGCCCCATATTTGACCATGTCTCCTGGATGAGGAGACCTGGTGGCACTCAGAGGAAGGATAGCAGGCTACCAAGAAGAGACTTGATACCCAATGAGCATATACAGGGGGAAGAGGTCCCGCTCAGTCACAGTCATAGGGGACGGGAGTAAGGGGAAAATGGGAGGGAGGGAGGAATGGAAGGATATAAGGGATGGGATAACTATTGAGATGTAATATGAATAAATTAATAAAATATATTAAAAAAATAAAATAAAAATTAAATTAAAAAAAAAAAGGGGGTAGGTGCATAGCCCAAGCCAAGCAGAGTTCCAGCTTGCTAAGTTAACCCTATGCTTGCTTACCTTAACATTAGTGCATGACAAACAGGGGACAAAAAATGTCAAATATACACTTTGGTCTTCATATAATGGACACTTAACCCTTATACCTCATCACTTGAATGTATATCAGGCCTTAGTATCTACTGATATAAGACAAGGGTGACTGACATCAAGACTCTGTGGGATCCATCCTAACTGAAGCATAACTCAGAGTGAGGCAGAGATGGCTTTTAGGAGTTTTAGATGACCATTTTCCCATATTCTATTAGAATCTCTGAAACAAGCATATTATATGAAGTTATAAAACTACTAGGCCATGTGCATACTGGGCATGCTTGCTTTCTTCATTAAAAGGACTTTTGTTTGGAAGTTTAGATAATGTGAAATATTGTTGGAGATGATAGTCTAATGTATTGTATTTCAGGGAAAACAAAGCTGCCAAAAAGTCAAGGATACTAAGAGACCAAAGAAAGAGGCAAACAGATTCAGGACTGCACAAAATGCAAACTACTGGGGACTATAGACCCAGGTATGTTGGGTACATACTGAGGCCTGATATACTACACAGGCCAAAGCAGGAGAAAGGGGTTTTTCTACTAAGCATAATAAAGTTAGCCTGTGAACAATTGAGCTATATGTAGATGTTCCCCAAAACTGTCAACATGTCAATCATCACTTAAGAAAAAGCCCAGCCACTAGCCCAAAAGGCATGTCCCATGAAAGTCTTCATTTACCAGGAGATTGGGATAGACGTGAGGACATTCTACTGGGACTCTAGGTAAGAGAAGTATAGGAGATGGGGAAATAGAAGGACCCAGAGAGTCCTAGAAACCTACAAGAAGAACATCATGACAGGTGGATCAGGTCTCAGGGGAGTCTGCTCAAACTATTGCACTAACCAAGGGCAATACAAGTAGTAAACATTGAACCTCTACTCTGATCTAGCCAATGGACAGGACATTCTCCACAGTTATATGGAGAATTGGGACTGACTCTGACATGAACTCTAGTGCCCCATATTTGACCACCTCCCCTTGGTGGGGAGGCCTGAGGTCACTCAAAGAAAGAATAAGCAGGCTACCAAGATGAGACTTGATAGCCTATGACCATACAGTGGGGGAGGAGGTCCCCCTCGGTCTTAGACCTAAGGGAGGGGAATAGGGTGAAAGCGGGAGGGAGGGAGAAATGAGAGGATACAAATGATGGGATAACAATTTAGTTGTAATCTGAATAAATTAATTTTAAAAAAAAGAAAGAAAAAGCCCAGCTACCAATGACAGGCATTGACTGGCTGTCCAGCAATTTTATAATGTAATAGGATATAACATGTAATATTTGCAAATCAGGCAAGATGACAGTTGTAACTCATCAAGCTGGAGGCCTGCATTTCATCTGTAGAGACTTTCAAACATATAAAGACATGTATGTTTCACTTTAAGAAAGCACTGGTTAAGATAATTTGTCAAATATGGTTGTTCTGGGCTACCGTTTTTAAACAGGTGGAATAGTGAAGTGCATTTGAGATACTTGTGAGTCTGTTCAATAATTACAGTTAACTGTGTTTAACTTATATGTCAAAAATAATACCCAGGAAGTAAGAAAGGCCATCTCAAAGTTTGCCTTTGTATATTCATAACAGTAAAATATTAATGAGTATTATAAAAATACCTTATAACCAAAGGGTTATTACATAGTTTTACCTTGTTCCTGTTAATGTAAACAAACAGCAACAGTAAATCAGTTTTAGCATAGGGGTGAAGAGGGGATCTAATTTTTTTTTTTTACCTGAATGCTGCAAGGCAAGACTTTAAATCATTATGGTAATTTTGGCAGTACGCTGAGTTTTTAAGGCTATTAATTGCTCAAGAAGACAGCAGGAAAAGCCATCAGTCTAGTTTATTTTGCTTCCCTTCATTTGATGGCAAAACTAGGAGTACAGATTAGGGTGAAAAACGATAGGACTTTGGGTTTTTAATATTTGAATTAGTTTAATGGGATGAAACATAGTCAATAAGAATTGATCTTTCAAGGTACTACACTCTTGAAATTTAGAAGGACTGACAGCTTAGGCCTAGGGATGCAGCCCACTAGTTAGTGTTCGCCTAGCAAGCACAGTGGAGCTCTGTGTTGCTGTGTTCCATCTCCAGCAGCACATGAAATCAGGTGATGCAATACCAGAAGTCCAAGGTTATCTTTCCTACTGACTGAGTTATATGCCAGTCTGGGATACATAAGTCTCTGTTTAGACACACACACACACACACACACACACACACACACTTAAAAATTTACAACTCTCAGATTGCTTTGAATATTTATTTATGTGAATGACTGTTTATCTGCATGAGTGTGTGGACCACTCCCATGCCTAGTGCACTCAGAGGCTAGAAGAGGATAGCCAGGTCCCTCTGAAATCGAGTTACAGATATTTGTGAGCCACTACATGAGTGTTGGAAACGTAGCCCAGGTCCTCTGCATGTGCATTAAATTCTCTCAATCATCTCTTCCGTCCCTAACTGTACTTTCAAACAAGGAAAGCTTGTCAAGCAGTATGTTTATGTCAAGTGCATTCAGTATGTACATATGGCTGAGAAGCAGAATATTGGGACAGAAGCGTGGGGTAAGCCATGTGTACAGGATACAGGCTATTGCCAGCGGCATCAATGACAATGATGAAATGTTGGGAACATGGATACCTTGCAATTGATGAGCTGCCTTACTCATGATGTGTCTGTTAACGTTTTACATGCCACCTTGGAGGATTCCTATGAAGTATCCTTCAGTGCAAAACTCAATTAATGTGAGCCTGTATGTTATATCAAATAAAGCCTGTGTATGTAAACATGTATATATGTATATATATATCAGCAAATCATATAAGCACAAAGGAAAAAATAAAATGCAAAAAGTAATAATTTGAATGTAATTGAGGGTACAGAGATTTTTCACTTAAAATCTTAAAAATCAATATAGTCATACCAAAATAGGAAAAACACAAAGACGTTAAAGCACTGGAATAAAAGGCCAAGAAACAAAGGTCATGGCATGAACAAATATTTGGCTCAAATTTATTATCATAGAAATCCTCACATCTTTTCAAACTGTAGAACTTCAATTTTGCACAGCAGACTTTTTTTAAACCCTGGAGAAGCTTGATCAGATAAATCTGGACCTTAGCAACACAAGGAAAACCTGAGATAAGAGAGGCCAAGCAAGAGGCCAGATGGTCATGCCTGAAAACATGCATATGGACCAACAGGTTATATTTAGTAACATATATGTGTATATTTATTTCATATGTATATGCAAATATATATGTGCCTACAACCACAATTAAATAAAAAAAGAGGCCATGAATGTAAAGAAAGCAGGGTGGGGTATATGGGAGAGTTGGAGGAAAGAAAGGGAAGGGAGAAACATCATTAAATTACAATTTCTTTCCTTTTTTTATTTTTCTTTTTAAAATTTTATTTAAATAAGTTATTCAGATTATATCTCAATTTTTATCCCCTCACTTCTATCTTCCCTTCGGCCCCCCTCCCTCCCTTTCATCCTATTCCCCTCCCCTAGGCCTGTGACAGAAGGGGACCTCCTCTCCCACCATATGGTCACAGCTTCTCAGGTCTCATCCAGATAGCCTGCTTCCCCTCCCTCTGAGTGCCACCAGGCCTCCCCACCAAGGGGAAGTGGTCAAATAGGGGACACCAGAGTTTATGTCAGGCAGTCCCTGCTCTCCACACAACTGTGGAGAGTGCGCTGTCCATTGGCTAGAACTGAATAGGGGGTCTAGGTTTACTGCGTGCATTGTCCTTGGTTGGTACAGTAGTTTGAGCAAATACCCCCCCCCCAGGGTCATTAAATTACAATTTCAAAAGTAAACCTTTTTTTTTTTTTTTTTTTTTTTTTTTTTTAAGAATAAGAAAGGCCTATTTTATAAAGTGAGGGGTTTGAGCACAAATAAATGAACAAGTAAAGAGGGGAGCAGGAACTGACCTTTTCAGGTGAATAAACCAGATTAACAACCCCATTCACAGAGGCCAGATTGTGTTGTTAAAGCTTTCCTAAGGATTACAACAAAAGGAGGTAACCAACTGGTGTGTTCTTCCCTGGGGAAGACTATTTCTCTGGTTTTTAGCACTCTCTAATTGACTTTGTCTGTAGTTGAAGCCTTACAAACTTTCCCCCTCCCAAGTTAGTGTGTCTATTGTTTTTGTACTTGTTCAGGTCATGTTTAAGAAGTTATGAAATTATACAGACTGAGCAAGTTGCATTTATATATTTAAGATATCACACACACACACACACACACACACACACACACACACACACACGGCAGAGCAAGGAGTGGGAGCACGTGAGAGGGTTTGAGTGTAGAAAAGGCAAGGAATGATGTGATTATACTTTTAAAACAATAAAAAAAAAATTAAAGACATGAAATTGGGAGTGAGACATGGTGGCACAGTGCTCCTTGGAGGAGCCTGAAGGGGATAGTAGGGAAAGAACATAGGCAGAACACATTGTATACATGTGTGGAAATTTCAAAGAATAATTACATTTTGCATAGAAAATAGCACATTTATCAAAGTGAAAAAAGTCTTGCTCTATTGAGCAGAATATAGTGCTAATAGCATTTTGTGTAACTTAGATAATCATTGATTTGAAGAATTCACCAACCGTTAAGCAGGGTACTGAAGTCCTCTGTGTTTAAGATTTCCTAGGTACTTTGGGGGAGAAAAGGAAAGATTAAAATTGACAATTATGCGCAAGTATTAGGAGTGAGAGAATTGGCTAATAAAGGATGTGTGAGACTGGGTAAAGCACTTTCAGAATGGCAGGAGAAAGCAAAATACAGCTGAAGTTTCTGTAGACTCTGGACCTATAGAGCCCCTCAGGTGACAAAGTAATTGCTACTAAATCTACCCATGGACAGCAGAGGTTTATGGTATCAAACAAATAGCTCCCCGGCCTGATCCCTCAGGAATGTAGCATAACCTTCTAAAGATGGCGACTGTGGGGAGGACAAAAAGATCTGCCAATTATCTGAGGTCAGCTCAAGTCAGGGTCACATGCAGAGGGATTGCTCTGGTGATGTGCAAGGAATCGTGGCTCCCTGATGAGGAGGGGTTGACACACTGAAATAGTACCCACAGCGCCGAATAACTAGAAGTAACAGGAAAGGAGCCGTACTGCTCGCTTCAGCCACGCAGTGTGGCTGGGTGCGGGTCAAGGGCAGAAGCCCGAGCCTCGCCAAAGACTCCTGCTCAGAATTTTAAATTCTTGAGAAGACAAACTCTCTAACTGTGGTCTGGGGATGTGTGCTAAGTCACACCGTAGTGACAGATTCTGCTCCTCACTAGCGAGTAATTGCAGCAGTCTTTTGCCATTCATTTATTAAATTTTGCAGTAAGCATGTATTAAGCATGTGCGTGTTTGTGCATGTTCACCTGCTGGGTGCATCATCAGGTGTACATTTACCCAAATGTTCTCTGCCCAACTCTTCCTAAGTTTCAGATAATCTTTTTAGAAACAACTCAGTGTTGATTTCTGCTACAGTCACCTAACCTTCATACCTGATGCTCGTACTGGGACTATCCTGGGGTCCGGATCCATCTTCCTTGATGTATATTACAAGATTACCTCTAAATATAATTTCTCGGCCAATGCAATTCTGTATTCCTATCTTTGCAGAAATTTAACACGCTCCTTGCTCTTGTAATATATGCCCGTCTACAAACCTCAAAACTATTGTAGATTAAATATTTTAAAAACTCATTTTCTATTATGCAGGTGGGATTATGAAAAGTAGGACAGTAAGTGTGACAGGAAGTTATCCTTTGTGGCACATAACAGACGGTGCTCAATTAAGGTGGACACGCAGCAGTGCAAGTAAGGAAGGAATTTTTGTCTCTCTGTTTTGTTTTGGTTTGAGAGACAAGATGGATGCATTAGGCTCTCTTGAGGTGCAGGCCGATTGGATACATACGTGTGGGTATCCAAATGTGTAATATATAATGTATATATTACTAAATGGTGTTACTATTTTGAAGTAGTAACAATTGCTGAATCTCAGGTGAGAGGCGGAGAACCTACTGAGGTACTGGGGCTGGTTGCCTCAGTGTGCAAATCTGATGCTGAAATCTTGGACGATTTCTAGACATCCGCTCGCCCCCAGTTAGCATCAGCAGCTGGAAAATGCTGGTTCTGACATCAGAAGGAATCAGCAGGAGCAGTCAGATAAATTAACCTAGCAAGGAGAGGGGGGACCAAGTGAGCAAAAGGCTATGAACTTTCCTTCTGCCAGGACCTTTTTATCTGCCAGGACCTTTATATCTGGGCTGCTACCAGGACGTGGTGCCCACATCTGGGTAAGTCTTCCACATCAAGTCAAAGAGTTGGCACAGTTCTTCAGTTACTCAGGTGACCCCAAGTTTAAGTAGATTGACATTAAAACCAAGCAACAGGGTGTCAAATTGAAGCCCACTAGCCTTAGCTCCCCCAATGTTGGAGTTACACCCATGTATTTACATCTGTAACCACCAACAGCTGACATAAGGAGGTTAGATGAAACTACTGTTGAAATCCAAACTGCACAATCCTACTTCTAGGTTTTCTATTTGGAATATGGTTTTATTTCAATATTTCAGAGAAAATATAGAACTAGAAAAAATAAAATACTCCAAATTTAGAGTAGTTAATGATTGCAAAAAACAAACAAACAAACAAACAAACAAACAAACAAACAACTGGTTGGCTGTGGGTTTTTACTTTTGTCTTTTTATTTGCGTTATTTTGTTTTGCTTCAATGAAATTACCTTTCCTCAACTGAAAATAGTACTGCTAGTACTGCTAAAAACATATATTTGTCTGTAATTATTTTAAACAGGATTTTCTTTGCTATAAACTCCTACACGTACACCAGAATCATAGTTATAGGATAATCTTATTGGGGAAGGAGAGCTAGCTCAGTCAGCAAAGTATAAACCGTGCAACCAGGAGCACTGCAATTCTGATGCTCAGCACACCCACATAAATGCTGGGAGGCAGGGTGTCTCCTGTGATCCCAGTAATTGGGACACAGAGACAGGGGATCCCTGAGGCTAGCTAGGTAGCTTAGCTGGAATTTGAATTTGGCTCAGCAGGAGACCCAGGCTAAATAAATAAATAAAGTACAGAGTAGTCAAGATAGACACCCTGAATCAATTTTGAACCCCTACACACACACACACAATTTAAAATGTTTGTAAACTGAGAAGGCCCATATGTAATAAAAACTTGCATTTTTAAATAAAATGGGCTACAACATTGAAATTTGAAATGAAAATAACTGTCATGATTTCCTAAGTGGATGGAACTAGAAAAGATCATCCTTAGTGAAGTAACCCCGACCCAGAAAGATACACGTGGTATGCACTCACTCTCAAGCAGATTTTAGCCATGTAGTACACGATAAACATACTACAATTCACAGACCTAAAGAAGATAAATAACAAGGAAGACCCAAGGGAGGATGCTAAAATCTGGCTCAGAAGGGGAAATAGAACAGACACAGAAGTGGTTGAAGAGAGAGAACAAGGTAGCAGAGGGCAGATGGAGAGAAATGAGAGTGAAGATCAGACCCGGGAAGAGGAGTAAGGAGGACACAAGGCCTGCAGAGAGAAGAGAAACGGGGGGCAGAGGCATCTCTGTGATAAGCTGGAGACCTGTGACAGGGTAGGCTTCCGGGATGATATGGGGGTGACTCTAGCTGAGACTGGGGTCATGGAGACCGAAGAGGCCACCCTTTTAACTAGACAAGACTCTTAGTGGAGGGAGGGGAACACCAACCTACTAACAAGAACTTTAACCCAAAACTTACCCTGCCTGCAATATCTGCAGGGATAAAAATGGAGCGGAGATTAAGGGAATAGCCAACCAATGCCTAGCCCAACCTGAGACCCACCCCATGGGGAAGAGACAACCCCTAACACTATTAACCATACTCTGCTATGCTTGCAGATGGAGCCTAGCAGAGCTGTCCTCTGAGAGGCTCCATGCAGCAGTGGATCGAAACACGATTAAACTCACAGCCAAACATTGGGTGAAGCATAGGGAGTCTTGTGAAAAAATGAGGGGAAGGATAGAAGGACTTGGAGGTGACAGGAGCTCCACAAGAAGGCCAACAGAGTGAACGAACCTGGGCCCAGAGGTCCTTGTAGAGACTGAAGCATCAACCTAGGACCATGCATGGACTGGACCTAGGCCCCTACACAGATGTAGCCAATGGGCAACTCAGGTTTCACCTGGGTCCCATAGTAAGAGGAGCAAGAGCTGTCTCTGACATGGCCACTGTTGCCTGCTTTTTCATCACTTCCCCCTGGTGGATCTGCCTTGCCAGGCCCACAGAGGAAGAGGACATATTCAGTCCTGATGCAACTTAATGAGTTGAGGTGGATTGTTGGGGAGGGCGTACCCCTTCTCTGAGGAACAGCAGAAGGAGACTGGGGGAAGAGGGAAGGACTGGGAGAGGAGGGAGGGGGCAGTGGGGATGTGGAAAGAATAAATTAATTAATTAAAAAAGAGAAAAGTGCATAAAGTAAAGTGAAAGTAAAGGTGCAAATTAAAAAATTGAGAATTAGCCAGCTCAAGGTCCATCACCAGAAATGTTTATATTCAGTTAGAACATAAACCCTGCCTATTATAGCCACTTGCAAAAACACCTGCTTCTTTCCTTTCTGCCTATTTAGTCCAATTTTATTATACTCACCATAGATGTCTGAAGGAAGAACCAAAAAAACAAACAAACAAACAAACAAACAAAAAACAAAAACAAAACAAAACAAAAAAACAAACTAATGAGCTTTTGGAAAGTTGTAAATCTGTGCGGTGGCCAAAAGCTATTGCCATGTTCGTTTCTGACGTGGTGAGACCACTTTTCCTCCAGGCAGTCGCTGCCCGAAACAGTTACTGATGTTTATGGAGCTCCTGAATTTAATAGGTTTAGGTTATGTTGTCATTTGTCACATTGTGTCTGTCTTCTCTGCTATCACCGAGAAAATTTCTTTAAACACTTTAAACAAAAGATATTTGACTAATGCTGTGCTGTGTTTACAACCTATGAAAAGGCACCAAGAAACAGCTCTACTGTCTCACTTTATGAATATTATGGTAATAACATTATTTGCTTACCCACAAGCTCTACGGGTGAGGGGCACAGTTGTGGCTTGATTGTGAAGTGCCCCCATAAGCTCAACTGTCTCAACACTTGGTCTCCAGCTGTAAATCCTTCACAGAGTGGAATCTTGGGGAGGAGTAGGCCACTAAGGGCAGACCTTGAGGCTTTATAGCACATCTTTCTGTTATCTCTCCACTTCATGCCTAAGAGATAGCGTAAGCAGCAGGGCTTGCCCTTCTGGCAGCATGCCTTCCCCTCGGAGACAGACTATGGACCCTGGAACCTTCAGCAGAATAAACCCCTCCTCTTGCAAGTTATTTTCTTCTTATAACAATGCTTTTAAACCTTGCCTTATTATTTTATTGGTGTGTGTCTGGGTATGTGAGTACCATGGCAGAGGTCAGAAGGAGGCATCAGACCCCTGGGAGTTACAGGAGTCTGTGAGCTGCCTGCTGCAGGGGCTGGGATCTGAACAGAGCAGTAGGTGCTCTTAACTGCTGATCCCAACTTAGGTTAGTTCTTTTTAATTAATTATTTATTTATTTATTTATTTATTTATTTATTTATAGTAAACTACATACAGTAAGAGCCGTTACAAAACAATTAGGAGAGCCATATAAAAAAGTTACATTCAAAATGTGTAGCTCATTTGTATTTGACAACCCTGAGGAAAATATCTAAAGTTTTGTACCTAAATCTCTATCATATCTTGTATTTATCAATTTAAATCACATCTTTCTAGACACTAAAGCATTTTTGTAAATCCCAAACAACTTAAGGCTAACTGTGAAACTATAACTATCTAGCCTTCAACCTCATCAGGGACTTGAAAAGGAGTAAAATTACTTAAGTAAGAAATACAGGTAAGCAGCTTCCAAAATATTACTGCCTGGCCAGTCACCCAATCTTTCTCTAAAATGTTGAAGCATTATCTACAGCCCGTTGGCCTAGTTGTGACATGGTTGTGAAGCAGGAAATGTGAAGGGATTGCTTACCCTGTCATGGCAGAACTTGGCAGTCAACTCAGCCTTCATCTAAGTCTTGTCCATTTTGGACAGCAAGTTGTCTGTAGAGAGAGCTGGGGCGTTTTTGCCCAGTGGCTGGCTTGCCATTAATGAAGCTATCTCCAAAAGGAGATTTCATGATGTTATCTTGGTAGAGGTAGTCAAGTTAGTTCTTATCAGATATTTTGTCACAGCCCTGAAATCATAAACATACAAGAAATATTATATAGATTTGTATATAGGTTGTACATATTGGGAATACTTAATATATAAAAGTACAAAAAAAAAAAAAAAAAAAAAAAAGAGCCCTTGGGCCGGGCGTGGTGGCGCATGCCTTTAATCCCAGCACTCGGGAGGCAGAGGCAGGTGGAGATCGCTGTGAGTTCGAGGCCAGCCTGGTCTACAAAGTGAGTCCAGGATGGCCAAGGCTACACAGAGAAACCTGTCTCGAAAAACCAAAACCAAACCAAACCAAACAAACAAACAAACAAACAAACAAAAAAAAGAGCCCTTGGGTCTGAAACAGAACAAAGGAGTGTTTAGAAGAAGAGGGTAGGGAAGGTGATGCTACTATTAAAAAATGTTTTTTAAATATTGAATTTCTCATCTTATTTTTTATACAACACATTCTAGTCATGGTATCAGCTTCTCTGTCTCCTACCAGATCCTCTCCTACACCCCTACCCATTCAACTCTATGATTTCTTCCCCTTTAGAAAACAAACAGGCCCCAAACCAAAAAACAAACAAAAAACAACCAAACCTCAAGTAAGCCAGAATAAAAATTTTAAAGTAAAAGCAAAAAAATCACATACTCCATAAAAACACAAAAGCAGAAAACATAATATACAAGCAAAAGACTAGCAATACAAAAAATGGGCAGGGAAAGTATATCAAGAAAAAAAATCTATATAAAAACAATCATTGAGTTGGTTTTTTTGTTAGCCATTTACTGCTCAGCATGGGTCCTACCCTTAAACATGGTTTCTATCCCCAGTGAAACCTCATTTTTCTTTTGCAAGTGCTTTTCAATTGATGATAGCTTTTTGTTTATGGATGGAAGATCATGTATACTAACCTTAGTGCTGGGACCACAGCTGGTTTGAACCTGTGCAGGTCCTGTCCATAGTCCACATGAATTCGTATGTGTGTCAGTCTGTAAGAAACTGTCTCCTTTGTGTCATTCATCTTCCCACCCCAGCTCTTACAATCTTTCTGCCCCCTCTTTTGCATAGTTCCCTGATCCTTGTTGGGGAGGGGTTTAATGATAACATCACATTTAGTTCTGAGTGTTCCAAAGTGTATCACTTTCTCACACTGTCTGTGGTGGGTCTCTGTATTAGTTTTTAATCTACTGCAAGAAGCGTCTTGGATAGTGACTGAATGAGACACTGATCTAAGGGTATAGAGGAAAATGTTGGTAGTCATTTTATTGCTGTGCTCATTTAGCAGAGCAATAGTATTTTGGTTTTCTTTGAGACCCGTGTCCTATCTAGTCTCAGATTCTTGGGCAACCTAAGCAGTTTCTGACATGGGTCCCATCTCATGAAGTGGTCCTTAAGTCCAGTGAGACAGTGGTTTGGTTGCTCCCACAAGCTTTGTGCCTCGTTGTTCCAGTATGTCATGCAACATGCCACAATTATAGATTACATAGTTTTTATATGGCTTGGTAACATGCAAAGCACCCTCCAGTATCATGGACACTAGTCAATATAGGCAAAGGCTCTAGTTAAATACCAGCTTTACTTCACGTGAAAGTGGTAAAGTCTTACCCATCAGTTTGTGGACAGCAGCCAATAGCTTGGCAAATAACAATTAGATGTAGCTGATTTTTGGTGCTGGAAGTTACATTTGGTGATGAAAGATGTCTAGATGTGGCATTGTCTCACCTGTTATTTGGTTACTACATTTATATATCATATATACATATAAATATATATGCACACACATACATGTATGTATGCATATACCTACTGTAGTAGGTTTCCATATGATCCCTGAAATGGCCCATAGTATTAGTTGTTCCTCCCCTTATTCCCTCCCTTAACTCCTCTTCTCTCTCTTCTCCATTTAATCCTTCCATGCCAATTCTCCCATCTCTCCATAACTACATACTGGATTTACTTTTTCTTTAGAGATCTTTTACTCCCTCTTAGCCCTTACTCTATGCCTAAGTTCTATGGTTATATGGCTATGCCTATCAAAGGCATGTGATAACATCTACATATGAGAGAATACATACAATATTTGTCTTTTTGGTTCTGTGTTACCTCACTCAGAATTATTTTTTCTAGTTTCACCCATTTACTTATGAATTACATATGTGGTTTATAGTAATTTTTTAATGGATGAGGGCACTATTGCATTTGGGGCACAGATGTTCAGAACTGAGATGTCCTCTTGGTGGATTTTTCTTTGATGAGAATGAGGTATCCTTCCCCATCTCTTTTAATTAATTTTTGTTGAAACTCTATTTTATTAGATATTAGGATGGCTACTCCAGCTTTCTTCTTGGGTATTTTTGCTTTAGAAACCTTTTTCCGTCACTTTACTCTGAGGTAAAGTCTATCTTTGTATGCAGCAGACTGATGGGTCCTGTTTACACATCCATTCTGTTAGCCTGTGTCTTTTTATTGGAGGAATTGAGTCCATCAATGTTGAGAGACATTAATGACCAATGATTGTTTGTTCATTTTATTTTGGTGTTGGTGGTAGTAATGTGTTTGTGTGCTTGTCTTCTGTTGGTTTTGCTTCAGTGGTGTTTTTATTTCCTGTATTTTTGGGAGGTGTAGTTAACTTCCTTGGGTTGGAGTTTTCCTTCTAATATCTTTTGTAGGGTTGGGTTTGAGCATAGATATTGTTTAAATTTGGTTTTATCATGGAATATCTTGTTTTCTCCATCTTTGGTGATTGAAAGTTTTGCTGGGAATAGTAGTCTGGGCTGGCACCTGTGGTCTCTTAGGGTATAAAAGATATCTGCTCAGGCTCTTCTGGCTTTTAATGTCTCTGTTGAGAAGTCTGGTATAATTCTAATAGGTCTGCCTTTGTATGTTTCTCTGTGTAACCTGGGCTGTTCTGAACTCACTTTGTGGACCGGACTGGCCTGGAACTCACAGAGATCTGTTTGCCTCTGCCTCCAAGAGTGCTGGGATTACAAGTGTGCACCACCATGCCTGGAAGTACATATAAAATTAAAGTGTTGTTTTTCCCAATAATTTGATGAAACTTGCCTATGAAGCTATTTAGTATTTTGTAAGTTTTAAAAATGCTAGTTTAAGTAAAGATGTTTACAAACGATTCAAGCTTAATTCTGTATATTAGCAAATTATATTTTTAGTATGTGTTCAGTTTATTAAATATCTTTATTTTCAAAAGACTAATTATATTTGATATCTTCTTTAAAATATATTATCTTAATATAATATTAATGTAAGATAATATAAATTATCTTAAGTGTGTGTGTGTGTGTGTGTGTGTGTTTGTGTGTGTGTGTGTGTCTGTCTGTCTGTCTGTCTGTCTGCTTGCCTGTCTGCCTGCTTGCCTGCCTACCTTAAGGAGCAGGCATACAACAGCATGTGTTTTAAGGTCAGAGGACAACTTGCAGGTATCAGTTCTCTCCTTTGGCTGCATTGGTCTCAGAGTGGGAATCCATGTCATTGGGCTTGGTTACATGCACCTTTATTTACTGAGCCATCTCAATTGCCCTATAAACCTTATTTTCGTGGCTACATCCTTCTCTTTTGTTTTTCCATTCAGGATATCTTTTATGTGTGTCTTTCCTATATTCTCTGCCCCCCCCCCCCATGAAATCTTGACCAGTTCTTAGTCTAGTCAAAATAACCCCAAACTTCAGATATTGTGGAAGGACGCTTGTCATCTCCAAAAGTCACACTAGAGCAAAAACCATACTGTCAAGTCACAAACAAAGAACATCAATACCCCACCCCTCCCCAGTTCCCAGAACTGTATCCCACAAAGTTCTGAGTTGATGATTTAGTGTTGGCCTATACTTGTAGGCATCTTGGATGGCATGTAGATGTGGCCCATGTGTTATGGTTTAGATAAGCTGTCTGACAGTGTGTCATTCATTTCAACGAACCAATGTCTGACTGATTGATTTACAGTATCTATATCTATCTATCTATCTATCTATCTATCTATCTATCTATCTATCTACCTATCTGTCTGGAGAGCCCATTGTGACTCCATATTCAACTAAAAAGATAAAATCGACTTCTCCTAACTTTTATTTCTATTTTGGGGGGAATGTATTATATTTTTATGTTAATAAACCTAAGCTGGCCTGTAAGCTGTCATGTAGCAGGGAGTCACTGAGATCTCCTGATCCTCCTACAGCTGCCTCCAGAGTGGTATTAAACACTGTATCAACACACCAGGCTCCGTGTTATTTTTACAGTGCCATTTTTCTTTGTTAGTTTTCACAAATATTCTTCTCCTTGATGCCTCTCTGTGTAACCCTGATGGCCCCTCTGTATGGAATCCCAGGCCGTAGCTGCAAAATTCTGGAGCTGCAGGCCTGTGCCACCATGTGGGACTCATAATTTCTTCTTTATAATGTAAATTTAATGCAAAACTTTTTCCTTGAAGGTCTGTTTCTCTGCATCTTTCAAGATTTGATGTGTTGGCATCAATTAGCATATAATTCTATGCATTTTAATATTGGCATCACGGTGGTTTGATTACAGAGCACCTCAAGTTTTTGCAACCTTTCATATGCCCCATAGGGAAAAAACACCTATGTGTTTACTGCTAACTTCTAGGTCTGCTGTTGCTTTAGAGAATGTAATCATCACATCAGACATTTCGTGTGTGTGTGTGTGTGTGTGTGTGTGTGTGTGTGTAAGTCAGAGGATTCAGCATCAGACTATGCCTGTTTGGTAAAGGATGACTCTGCACTGATTACTTTGAGAAAGAACAGCTACAGGAATAGCTCTGGAAACAGAAGCCTGCCCTTTAGTGGAAATCAGCAACAGAGGACATCGCCAGTGACAAAGATGTCTCCTTGAGGTGGTAGCGAATTCTGAAATGACTAGGGACTTACCATGGGACACACACTGAGTTACATGCACCTAAGAAGCCTTATCTGTGTTTATTGTACTTTTCCAGATCATCATTCTGTAAGTGATATTAGCATCCTGCAACACCTTGCTTTGAGCTGAAGATGACACTTAGCCTGAACTCAAAGGCATCCCTCTGAAATTATTTACTTTTCTCTAAATGTGTATTTGAGGTATACATGTTAGTAAATTTATGTTTTTTCTTGTTAATTTATTCTTTGATACAAGGATCCCAGGAGATTGCTAAACATTTATTTACCACCACTACAGTCCGTGTGCAATTATATTCTTCAATAATTTATGGCATATTTCCCCGTATTTCCTTTTTCTTGTGCCATAGCAGTGATTCAAAGCTATGTTGCAATCTCTCACCACAATGGTGGATGTTAATTCTTCCTTTTTATTTCATGATTTCCTTCTAACTTTAATTTGCACGTATTTAAATTTATGTAGAAAATAAATATATTTTTATTGCATGTTTAAAATATTGTTGTATTTTCCTGGTGAGCTCATGGTTTTAGTATTGCTGAGCAATTGAAATTTAGAAACTGCAAAAGTATCCATCCTCCCACTTTTCCACAGGACTCCCTGTGTTTCACCCAATGTTTGTCTGTGAATCTCCACATCTCAGACTTCTTGTTATGTTGACCTTAGGAATTAAGACAGCTACAAAAAGCACCATATCAGAAGTGAAAATGGTCCACTGAAGGAGTGCGTCCTACCCCAGGAGAAGAGTAAAAGTTCTCCTGAAGCTCATATAGAAATCAATAGCTGGGCATGGTGATGCTCGCCTTTAATCCCAGCACTCAAGAGGCAGAGGCAGTTTTATCTTCATGAGTTCAAGGCCAGTGTGGTCTATAAAGCAGGACAGCTAAGGCTACACAGAGAAAGCCTGTCTCAAAAAACAAAAAACAAACAAAATCAACAAATGAGTACTTCTTGGCTTTTGTTTCATCTTTTCTCTATGCTGTAACAAGTAGACACAAGTTAAAAACTTTATTTTCCCTATTTTTGACTCAAACTGAATATCCATATACCTAGATATGCATGAACATACATTCATATTTTTTGTCTTATTTCATACAAATATTTGGAACTAGGACAAAGTATTATGCTGCTGGCTACAGTAATATTAGAAGGTTTAATTTGGAAAATACAGGCTCAGAAAACCTAGAATCATTGTTCTAAAGGAATCTGATAAAACATGAGCTTAAATAGCAAACACTACTGACATGTGCCTGATAGGCAGAGGAGAAAAGATGCAAGCTGTAACACAAGGAGATGCTTATTCTATGACAGACCGCAGAAAACCAACTTGGTTTAACTTTGCTAACTAAGATGACGTCAAATTATCTTTTGCTTCATCATTGTGACATCTTTGTATCATCAGCCTGCAAAACTACCACTGTTACGATGTGACCCACACAGTGGACAGCACATCTAGAAAATTCTCTATAAAAACAGAACAGAGGGAGTCAACTCTGCTCCTGGTCATTTCTTACCTATTCTTAGATTTCCTACATCACACTCCTTGGCAACTTGTGAATAATCCTCTCTCCTTAAAACTTGTCCACTAATGTGTTACCCAAAATTCTGATGATGAAATAACTCTCATTGAGGACCTGTGAGTCTCAGCATCTGTTTTGATCCACTGCTGGGTGGATCCTCTTAGAGGACAGCTATGCTAGGCTCCCATCTGCAAGAATAGCAGAGTATGGTTAATAGTGTCATGGGTTGGCTCCCTCCCATGAGGTGGGTCTGAGGTTGGGCCAGGCATTAGTTGGACATTCCCTCAATCTCTGCTCTATTTTTTTCCCTGCACATCTTGTAGACAAGGTAAATTTTGGGTCAAAGTTTTTGTAAGTGGGTTGGTGTTCTCCTCCTTCCACTAGGAGTCCTTTCTACCTAGAGGGTGCCCTCTGCAGTGTCTATGACCCCAGCTACTAGGAGTCACAGCTAGAGTCACACCTCTGTATCCTCCCAGGACCTTACCCTGTTTTGGATCTCTAGCTTGTCACAGAGATGCCTCCACCCATGGTCTCTCTTCTCTCTACAATCCCTCTGTCCTCCCATACCCAATCTACCGAGGTCTTATCTTCACCCTCATTTCTCTCAGCACTTCCTCTCCTACCCTGTTCCCTCTATTCAATTGCTTCCAACTCATTCTAGGAGGCTATAGTCACTCTGATACCTGAATGACACAAAAAATCCAACAAAGAAAGAATTTCAGACCAATTTACCTTATAAACATTGATGCAATAATAATTAAATACTTGTAAACTGAATCCAAAAGCATGTCAAAAATATCATCCACCATGATCAAGTAGGCTCTACCCCAGGCATGCAGGGGTAGTTCAGTATACAAAAATGCATCAATATAACCCACCATATAAAAATAAAAGCTGAAAGTAAAAACAAAAGTCTTTGAGAGATCAGGGATACAAGGAACATACCTAAACACAATAAAGGCAAGATACAGAAAGCCTATAGCCAACATCAAATTAAATGGAGAGAAATTTAAAGCATTTCTATTGAAATAAGGGACAAGATAAGGCTGCTCAATTTCTCTGTATCTCTTCAAAATAGTACTTAAAGTTCTAGCTAGAGCAATACGACAACGACAGAGGAAGGGGAAGCAGGCTATCTGGACGAGATCTGATAGGCTGTGGTTATAAGGTGGGGGAGGAGGTTCCCTTCTGTCATAGTTCTAGGGGAGGAGAATAGAGCGATGGAGGGAGGGTGCGAACTGGACGATACAAGCAAAGGGATAACAATGGGGATGTAATATGAAAAAAATCATAATAAATTAAAATAAAAATAAAACTAAAGGAGATCAAGGGACTATAGATTGGAAAGGAAGAAATCAATGTATCGCTATTTGCAGATGATATGACAGTATAGATACGTGACCATAGAATTCTACCAAAGAAATCATGCAGCCGATAAACACCTCAGCAAAGAGGCTAGATGCCAAGTTAACTAAACAAATCAGTATCCCTCATGTATACAAACACTAAACGGACTGAGAAAGAAATTAGGGAGACAACACCCTTCACAATAGCCACAAATAATATAAAGTTTCTTGGTGTAACTCTAACCAAGCAAGTCAAAGACCTGTATAACAAGAACTTGAAGTATCTGAAGAACTTGAAGTACTCTTCATTACTTTCTAGAATCCTGATGTTGGGTACTGTTGTGATTTATTGTATCAAGAGCTGACCGAGGAGCCTGAAGAGATAGCTCTGTGTTTAAGCGCACTGGCTGCCCTTCCAGGAGACATCAGTTCAATGTTCAGCTTCCACAAAATAACAACTATCAGTAACACTGTCCCAAGGCATCCAATGCTCTCTTCTGGCCTCTGTGAGCACTGTGTACACATGGTACACAGATACATATGCAGGCAGAACACATACACACACATAAAAAAAATAAGGTAAAATAAAGTAAAAAGAGAGAAGAGTGCCTGCAAATTACCCCTTTGTTTCTATTTCGCACTAACAAGCAGAGTAGAGTGCCTGTTGTCTTGACTTGAGTTAGCGTCATGAGAATTGACTATAGACTTCTTTTAGAGGATCCAACTGAAGCTGCTACTGGCAGTGCATGGCCTGACACCATGCCCTTGTATTTTTATTTTTTCTCTAGGAATCACTTGCATAAATAACTTGTCTCCAAGGTTCTGCTTCTGGGGAAAGTGAGTCCACATGGTCCCCCTGTGCTACCATTTTGTTTGGCCTGTTGTTCAATTGGCCATTCTTTGTGATCATTGTACTTAGTTCAATGCTATCTTTGGATGTGTGTATGCTTTGAGATTTTAGAAATGGAGTTTTAGAAATTTACAGGTTGGATACATAAGACTTATTGTCAAGAGAATCAATTACAGATGTTGTTTTAATTAATGGTGTCAAGTTTAAACCAGCTGATTTCATGACCAGGTCTTACGATTGGTAATTACTCAAGATATCCTGTTGCCATGGAGGTGAGCTAAACAAGACATTGTATTATTTTTACAATTTGTTTCTGGATGAAATTTGGGGCCCAGGTTTTACTATAGGTAGTTATCTCTATAAATAAAACAAGACATCAGCTGTCTTTAATACTCTCTTTCCTAATGTATAGGAAGGGCAAAAGCCAGATCCTTCTGCTCTTTGCCAAGAACTCTTAGGCAGAAGATTAACACCTGGTTTTCTTACAATATCCGATAAAAAGAGTCTTTGCCATTTATATCTCTACTACCATCTCTTTAGGAGAATCCCTTTCAGTGGAGGAAATTACATTAGGAAGAGGCTTTCATTCAAGTTTGTAATCTAAAGGTGTCAGAGGTTTACAGATGGGATATAGAAGAGAAGTACCAAGGGAATCAACTCCAGATGTTTTAATTGATGTTTCCAACTCTACAGCTTCCCAGATGTCCATGTGAGAAACTGGTAGTTGGTCTGTGGTGCTTTGGGGAGGAAGGAAAGCCTTGAGGGCTTGGAGCCTAGAGTAAGTTAGACCATTGGGACTGCCTCCTTGAGGAGGGTAATGAGACCACGCCCTGTCTTCTCCCTTTCTCCTTCTCTCTGCTTCCCAGCCTCCAGGGACTGAGCAACTTTCCCCTCATCATATTCTCTTTGCCTCAAAACCAGAGGCAAATGGGGCCAGGAACTGGACCTGGAGAACCTCTGAATCTCAGCCAAAATAATATTTCCTTCTTATAGATTAATGATCTCAGTTATGTGTTACTGTGATGGAAAACTGATATACTAAAACTAAAAATAATACTTCACTCAGGTTCAGTTTTCACATGATCTCTGTTATCATTCTCATGGACACTTTAGCCAACATGTCCTCATTCTCGCTTTGGTTTGGCAATGCTTTCAAACTATCTGTGAGGAGGAAGAAGAGGAAAGCCAAAAGGGTATTTCTGTAATATGGATGGATCGGCCAAGCTACATCAAGCCAAGAGTTGTGTCCTTCTCACTCTTTGTAGTCCACTCCACTCTATGCAGCTTTGGGGGTTTTTCATGGCATTTCTCCCACCCCTTTGCTGCTGGATACCTTTCTTATCTCTAGTTCTTTATGTACTGGAAAGGAGTCAGAACCTACTGCTCATCTTTTAAAAAAAATTCTGGCAGAAATTAAAGTTTGCTCTCCCCCCTTAATGTAACACATACATAACTAATTAGGAACTCTAAAAAGAACATTTCAAGGTATACTAGATTAGCGTCTAAAGGGGGAAAAAAGCCACATTGCAAGGAAGAGTTAGTTATTTTAAAGACTTAATATCTTGGAATTCTTAAAATGTGTAATTTCATATAATTCTTACAGTTTATTTTAAGTTCTATGTAAAAGTTTTTTGTTTGCTTGTTTCTGTTTTGTAAAGGGATCTTGCTGCATAGTCCAGGTTGTCCTCAAACTCAAGGTGATCTTGGCTTAGATCGAGCTCTGGGATTAAAGGTGCATGCGAGCATTCCTATCTGGAATGGGACCCATATACACAATTTCTGGTGGTAAAATATGGCTTCTTGGGAATGAGTAGCACACTTAGGATGAAGATTCTGCTAAGGCATGGTGCATTTGGGAAACCATTAACCCAGTTACACAGATTCTGGAAGTGTGCAAGAATGTATCCGTCAACTGACTTCATCTGTATTTACATGAGTAATCAAGAGAAACTGAAGAATATAAAGGCCCTCTGAGACTAGGATTGGGCTTTCTGAAAAGCTTGAGATCCGTGATCCAGTTACACTGTGCCATGGGGAGCGTTGAGTCTATCCTGGAGGTTCTGGGTGTCAGATAGCTTGCACTCTCAAGTGGTTATAGGCTGTCACGCCTCCTCCTGTGTACGGTAGAGCTGCCTGCAGGTTTAAGTTCTTATAAACCTCTGTGCCAGATGGTCTCATTTAATTAGCTCTTATTCTCATCCTCGTGACAACTACTCAATACCTTGTTAATAAAGCAGTAAAGGGACTGTGTGCATTGACAAAACTCAAGAAACAAAGTAAAATGCTATTCTAGGTTTTTCCATAATCCAAACACATTCAAAAGAAGTAGAAGTATATCATGATATAGCTATAATTTAAAAAATACGAAAATACGTTTTGTAGGCTGTATGATGGCATGATAAAGATAACAACCAAAAATGGAATGTTACAGTTTACTGTGAGAAAGCAAAAGAAGAGAGAAGAACAGAAATGGTAGGGATGGGATGCCCAGATGCTATGTTAGGAAGATGTCTACATGACATAGAGTAGACCTGGGAAAAGCAAGAAGCCCACGGGAAGGGGGGTTGCAAAAAGCGTTGCCAACTAACATTGTGGGAAGGGTTGAGAACACCTAGGGTTTGCAGGCAACTATTTATTGAAAGTCTTTTTGTTTGCTTTGTTTTGTTTTTAGAGAGGCATCTAAGCTTGAAAGATCAGTCTGGGAAATGATTTCCTAGCAACCAGATCTTGTTCAGAGGATCGGGGTTTTACTCTAAAATAATGGATCCAGATTGATGTTCCTGGTACTTCAAATGCTGTAGAAATAGGTTAACAGGGTAGACTGCTTTCTAAAAGAGAGGTACTAAAGAAGTATTATCTTTCTCCTATAATTTGATAAGGACTTGAGTTCCTGGGCCAAGATTTGACCTGAACTTTAATGCCATAGGTTTCCAAGGGCTACTAGCAATGCTCCAACAATGTGACTAACCTGATTGATTATTGGTTTCAACTTCAGTGATAAGGTCATTAAGTATGTGTCTTAGTCAGAGTTCTAATGCTGTGAAGAGACACCATGACCAAGACAACTCCTACAAAACAAATAATTTAATTGAAGGCTTGCTTACTCTTTCAGAAGTCTACTCCATTATCCTCACGGTGGAAAGCATGGTGACACACAGGCAGAAATGGTGCCAGAGAAATAGTTGAGAGTTACATCCTGATCTACTGGCTAGTAGAGAGACTCTGGGCTTGGCTTTTAAGACCTCAGTGATACACTTCCTTCAACAAGGCCACACCTCCTAATCCTTTCAAATAGTGCCACTCCTTGGTGACCAGTCGTTCAGATCTATGAGCCTATAGGGGCCATTTTTATTTAAACCACCACAGTATGCCTTCATAGAATGATTTAGGAGGGCATATTGGAGCCATCTTATCATGAAGCAAAACTAGTAGTAATGGTTTTTTCAAAGTAAAGAGCTTTCCGGCACTGGGTTATTTAGACTATTGTTCCTTTCCATTGGTTTTTTAGAAATTATTTCTTTTAAAAAATGAAGATAATAGAAGATGACAAGATTTCCTATGCTACAGATTGGTAGGATTATTATAGTAAAGCTAGCTATTCTACCAAAAGCAATCCACAGATTCAATACAATCCACATCAAATTTCCAGCACAATTTTTTACAACTTCATATGGAAACACAAAAAAACCCAGGATAGCTGAAACAATCCTGAACGATACAGGAGCTTCTGGAGGTGCCACCACCTCCAGTGTCAAGTTGTACTACAGAGCTATAGTAATAAAATCAGCATGGTATTTGCATAAAAATGGACACACTGATCTGTGAAATTGAACTGAAGACCTACGTATAAGTCCATATACCTAGAGACATCTTATTTTGGATAAATAAGCCAAAAATATGTACTGGAAAAAAAGACAGTATCTTCAATAAATGGTGCTGATCACACTGAATGGATGCATGTAGAAGAGTGCAAATAGACCCATACTTACCATTCTGTAAAAAGTTCATCTCTAAATAGATCAGAGACCTTAAGGTAAGAGCAGGTACCCTGTATCCAATAGAAGAGAAAATGAAGAATACTCTTGAACTTGCTGGAACAAGAAATGACTTTCTCAACAGGGCACTGATAATATAAACTTTACTCTACTCTGTAACTCTATTTTGCTCCTGCGTTGAATACTCTGCCATCAAATGCTTCTCATAGGATAATGTAGAACCAAGGAAGCTGTTATTCCAGTCACCTACCTGTACCTAATTCCATACCCAGGCAGAATGGATGTATCCATAGACCTTATTGGTTACTATTATTGCTATGTATGTATGTATATGTACAAATGTATGAATAACCCCTATAAAAGCATTTTTATTTTTGTGTAAATATTGTTTCAGGACTGACACCTCTTCATTGGATAACGTAGAAGGTGGCTCATCCCTGGGAGAAACTAGTTATCCCCCAGAAGTCATTAGTTGCCTATAGTTCCCCTGCCATGGGTGATGCTTCATATTTTTACTCCTTCCATGGTTGGCATGCCCATTGAATCTGCCATGGTTCAAGTCTTGTTTTCTAAGCCATTTCTAGGATAAACTGTTTCTCAGCAGATCTTCCTGGTATGATCATTTGAATCTTTTGTTTTCACTGTAAAAAGATGGGTCATTGGGATAAGGACTGTCCTGGGGATCTAATGAACTAAAGGTCACTCTTCCAAATTGTATCTCATGAATAAAGAGGCCCTGGATTTGCTAATATCTGGTAATGCCATATCAATATCTATGTTGAGACCAAAGGTGGAAAATAGCAATACAGAATGTCTTTTGGACAATGATACTTCCTACATTGTATTTATGTTGTTCTCTGAAGAATTGAAAACCCCTAAGGTAAGAAATTTTGACCTACCCTGACATATACCTGGGAAGATTCTGTCAGTGGACATGTTTCCTTGTGTTACCAAAATGTCTCATCATTTATTAGGAAGCATTTTAAAAACATAGCTCTTCTTGCATTTGACCAGTACTCAAAAGTTATATAATTCTATTTCAATGAAAATATATTAAAATACTTCTTAGTGGAATATATTCACTAAGTGGAATATATAACATATATTTATTCATGATTATATACAATAATGGGTTTCATTATCTCATTTTTGCACATGTGCTTAATGTATTTTGATCACTTTTACGCCCATTTTCCTCTCTTGTCCACTTCCACTCTCAGTCTCATAAATGTAATCTCACTCCTTTTCTTTTTGAGCCTCTCTTCTAATTTCATGCTGTGTGTGTGTGTGTGTGTATGTGTGTGTGTGTGTGTGTGTGTGTGTGTGTGTGTGTGAGAGAGAGAGAGAGAGAGAGAGAGAGAGAGAGAGAGAGAGAGAGAGAGAGAGGAGAGATATTGAATTTCATTAAAGTTGTGATAGGAATGTGTAGGAATGTAACCAAGATTTATTGACATGACAGTGGGTACCTTCCTAGAAGTTAAATCACTGAAGAAAAGGTTTCTATTGAGTGAAGAGACACTTGGGATTAGCTGACTATGACACCTTATTATCTAGGGTCAAGCCAAGATTACGAGAGCCATGTCATGCCCCCTTCCTCGGCTTCTTACATTCTTTTTGTCACTTCTTTCACAGTGTTTTTTGTGGGAACCTTAGAGAGGGTGATATATATATATATATATATCTCCTATTTATGGCTTAGTGATTTATTCTCTGCATTTAAATTATGAATTACGAGTCCCCTGCTCCTCTTTTCTGGTAGGGTCAACAGTGCAGCATGCAAGGTCCACAGCTGAATAATACTGCTGTTTACAACCATCCTTCAACAGTCTGAATAATACCTTCTAATACCCATTTCCCAGCTTGATTTCTCTATGCCATGTGTCATCTTAGCAACAAGATCTTATCTCTTAGTTCTGGTCTAGACCTAACAGGACTTCAAGAAATCACATCTTACATGGGCATTCTCATTGCAACATTCCTACCACCTCCACATGTGACAGATGTCCAGTGAAGGCTATGCAGGTGACATGCAGGTTCAACGGGTTGGCTATATAATGCAACAAATAGTCAGGGTTGGAACTCTTCTCTCTGTCTCTTTTTTCTTTAGACCTGAAGGAAATGTGTTGTCTCTGAATTGGGAAGAATCAATAGTAATAAACTAGAGATGGAAGCTCCTGAGGAAGTAGAAGAAGTGACAGGGTCCTGCTCTCTGTGGAAACTCAAATTGAGGAGAGGTTGCCTGAGGAGAATCCTTGAGACTTATGGCAGAGCCCATGGGAGTAGATTGCATAAAAGATAAGGTAGAAGAGTCTAATTTTCATGTACCACAAAGATCTTTGTGGCCTCTAAGGAAGAAGAGCATTTCTGCTTAGAGATCTCAGACCATCTCATCTCCCATGTACAGAAGAGCTCAAACAGGAGAATAGTGCTATAGTTAAGGCTGCCACTAGATGGCCACACCTCCACATCCCCTAATGGTACCAAGGGCAAGCAGGATTTCTAAAGAAAATTAAGTAAGTTTTCTTTAATGTATATGAACACAAACTGGTCTTGGATTTATGGAACACATTATAAAGGTTAGTATAGGGAGTTGGTTTCCTACTTGGAAATAATACTAGAAGACAAGGTCTCTGGCTTTTCTCCTAGAGGGACATGCCTGTCCTCTGGAGGTCTTGACAGTTCCCACAGTGAGCCATATGTTCCCTTGACAACAGTAGAGGACTGATTATGTATCGGGGCAACCCGTTTATCCCCAATCATCAAGTAGTGTATACATCCCATGCCCTCTATTTCATACTGTCCTAGTTATGTTTTCTATTGCTGCAACGACACTCCACTACCAAAAAGCAAGTTGGGGAGAAAGGGGTTTTTTCATTTACAAATGCATACCACTGTTCATTATCAAAGGAACTCAGGACAGAAACTCAAGCATAGCAGAAACCCAGGAGATGAGCTGTGAAGAATCCATGAGGGGTGTTGCTTAGTGGCTTGCTTCCCATGGCTTGCCCAGCCTGCCTTCTTATAGAGCCCAGAACCAGCAGCCTAGGAGGGGTACTACCCACAATGGGCTCAGCCCTCCACATCAACCACTAATCTTAAAAATGCCTTGCAATACTGCAGAAGAGAGAGAGGGAGGATTGTAGGAGCCAGAGGGTTCAAGGACACTGCAAGAACATAGTCCACAGAGTCAACTAACCTGTGCTCATAGGGCCTCAGAGAGCCTGAACTGACAACCCAGGAACCTGTATGGGTCTGATCTAGGTCCTCTACATATATGTTATGGTTATGTAGCTTGGTGTTCTTTTGGGACTCCTAACAGTAGGAGTGGAAACTGTCTATGATTTTTTGCCTGCTTTTGGGACCCTTTTCCTCCTATTGGGTTGCCTTGTCCAGCTCTGATATGAGGGCATTGCATACTCTTATTGTAACTTGTGATACTTTGATTGAAGTCCCTGGGAGGACTGCTGTTTTCTGAAAGGAAACTGAGGAGGCATGGATCTGGGGAAGAGAGGATGTGGGGGGAGCTCGGAGGAGAGAAAGGAGAGGAAACTGCATTGGAGATGTAATATGTGAGAGATAAACAAACAAACAAACAATAAAATGTAGAAAATGCCCTATACATGTGCCTGCAGCCCAACCTTATAGAGGCACTTTTTTCCCTTTTTTATTTAATTAATTTATTCAGATTACATCGCAATTGTTATCCCATCCCTTGTATCCTCCCTTTCCTCCCTCCCTCCCGCTTTCATTCTATTCCTCTGCCCTATGTCTGTGACTGAGGGGGACCTCCTCCACCACTACATGGTCACAGACTATCAAGTCTCATCTTGGTTGCCTGCTTATTCTTTCTCTGAGTGCCACCAGGACACCCCACCATGGGGAAGTGGTCAAATATGGGGCACTAGAGTTCACATCTGAGTTATCCCCACTCTCCACTCAACTGTGGAGAATGTCTTGTCCATTGGTTAGATCTGAGAAGGAGTTTGATGTTTACTGCAAGTATTGTCCTTGCTTGGTGCAGTAGTTTGAGCAGAAGCCCTGGGCCCAGATCCACCTGTCATGATGTATTCTTGTAGGTTTCTAGGACCCTCTGGATCTTTCTGTTTCCCCATTCTCCCATACTTTTCTCACCTAGAGTCCACATAGGATGTTTTTACAACTATCCCAATCTCCTGGTAAGTGAAGACTATCGTGTGACATGCCTCTTGGGCTAGTGTCCAATTATAAGTGAATATAAACCATGTGAGTCTTTCTGCTTCTGAGTTAACTCACTCAGTATGATCATTTCTAGTTCTACCCATTTGTAAACAAATTTCAGGATTTCTTTTTTTTTTTTAATATATATATATAGCTGAGTAGTATTCCATAGTGTAAATGTACCACAGTTTCTTTATCCATTCTTTTTTTTTTTTTTTTTTTTTTTTTTTTGGTTTTTCGAGACAGGGTTTCTCTGTGTAGCCTTGGCCATCCTGAACTCACTTTGTAGACCAGGCTGGCCTTGAACTCACAGCGATCTGCCTGCCTCTGCCTCCCGAGTGCTGGGATTAAAGGCGTACACCACCACGCCCAGCTCTTTATCCATTCCAGACTGAGGGAGATTTAGGTTGTTTCCAGGTTTTGGCTATTATGAATAAGACTGCTATGGTTGAGCATATGCCCTTGTTGTGCGGTGGAGCATCTTCTGGGTAAAATCCAAGGAATGGAATAGCTGTGTTTTGAGGAAGCCCTATTCTCAGTTTTCTGAGATAGCGCCAGATAGATTTCCAAAGTGGCTGTACAAGTTTGCATTCCCATCAGCAATGAAGGAGTGTTCCTCTTTTTCTACATCCTCGCCAACATGTGGTGTCACTTGAGTTTTTGATCTTAGCCATTCTGATGGGTGTTAAGATGGAATCTCAGAGTTGTTTTATTTGCATTTCTCTGATGACTAAAGATGTTGAGCATTCAAGTGTTTCTCAGCCATTTGATATTCCTCAGTTGAGAATTCTCTGTTTAGTTCTGAGCCCCATTTCTTAATTGGGTTATTTGTTTTGGTGATGTTTAATTTCTTTGTATATTTTGGATATTAGATCTTTGTCAGATGTAGGGTTGGTGAAGATCTTTTCCTAGTCTGTAGGCTGTCGCTTTGTTCTGTTGACAGTGTCTCCTGCCTTGAGTTTGATTATTTCCAGACGTCTACTCCTCTTGGGTGTTTCTCCATCTTTTTTTTCCTAGGCTTCTAGCTGTGTCATTAAGTTGCTTATGTGGGATGTTTCCAGTTTCTTTATAAAGGCACTTACTGCTGTGAATTATCCTCTTAGCACTGCTTTCAATGTGTCCCACAGCTTTGGGTATGTTGTTCCTTCATTTTCATTGAATTTCAGGAAGTTCTCAATTTCTTTATTTCTTCCGTGACCCAGATGTCATTAAGAAGAGAGCTGTTTAGTTTTCATGTGTGTGTAGGCTTTTTGTTATTTCTGTTGTTGTTGAAGTCCAGCCTTAGACCATGGTGATCTGATAGGATACAAGGTATTATTTCAATCTTCTCATATCTGTTGATGCTTGCTTTGTGACCTACTATGTGATCAATGTTGGAGAAGGTTCCATGGGGTGCTGAGAAGAAGGTATAATCCTTTGTGTTTGTGTGAAAAGTTCTATAGATATCTGTTAGATCCATTTGATTCATGACGTTGGTTAATGATGTTATTTCTCAGCTTAGTTTCTGTTTCAATGACCTGTCCTTCAGTGAAAGTGGAGTGTTAAAGTCTTCCACTATTTTGTGTGGGGATTGATGTGTGGTTTAAGTTTTGTTAATAGTTCTTTTACAAATGTGTGTACCCTTGTTTTGGGAGCCTTTACCTTGATTGACTTTACCTTCTTAGAACTCTGTGTCCACCTTTCAGACAAAGGACACAAATATCTGTGGCTTCAGAGTAGGAACAGGAGCCTATGCTGATGGGACAAACAATGAGGAGGCAGGCTTCTCTAGACCCCTGTGCCATTCCCAGGGATGCTTTGGAAAGCAGAAAATGGTTCCAACTTGTAGCTCAGAAGGGCATGAAAAAATGTAAACCCATGTTATGAGAAATCCTAGTGAAGTAGCACTTTGGAGGAAAACGTGCATATCCATCAGGAACCAGGAATTGGTTGATACTGACTGAGCAGGGTGGGTAGAAATAGGAAAAATAAACAGTAGCCTGGATGACAGATAGGGAAGAAGATAAAACAAAACAAAACCCTTGTCTCTCTTGACCAAGAGACTCATACAGTGATGAGCCACATGTGCTATACTCACAGATAGCCAGTTCCACTTTACCCTGTGTGCCTAGAGGACATCCTTCCTCTGGGAGTGGTGATGGTGTGTCCAGGAAAAGAAGGGAAGGGTGTGTGGAAAAGAGAGTGGGGTTCTTAGCCCTAGGAGGTCTGTGAGTAGCTCTCTACTCATGGAAGAGAAGAACTTTGCTACTTTAGGCACTCCCAGCCATAGTATCCTTATTTTCTCTGGGTTTCTTTGGTTCTTGAACCCTCAGCAAAAAAAGTTCAACAAGACACAAAGAAAATAACAACAAACAGATTTAACCAAGTGAAGACACACTTGCAAGGGACATGAACAGACCATCCGAGGGAAGGTTGGTCCGCAGGGTCTCGAGCTGTTGTCTTATTTTTCCCTCCGGTCTTCTATCCCAACACTTTTCCCTCTCTCTCTTGACTGGTGAATTCAGAAGATTCCCCTTCTGCCTTTTACCTCATAAATTGGCTCCTTGTATTTTTGTCATGCACACAATGGCTAAGGAAAGCCAACTTGCCTAAGAATTCAGCTAGTGATTGCTTGGTTTAACAAAGGTCACCTTTCCTCTTTCTGCAGGAGCAGTCTCTAGGAAATAGAACAGACATCTAGAAAACCAACAATTGTAATGGAAATCTGGGGTTCTTTGTAACCTCAGTTATGTAAATATATTTTTGTTTTAATCCCAAGTGTGGAGTTTTAGTTTGTCCATAGCTGATAATTGTCTCATGTGGGGCGTGGTCTTTGGCAGGTGCAGTCAGCTGAATTCTGAGGACTCTGAGGGGTATAAATAAGAAAACATAAAAGGAGAAGGCAGTGGTTGGAGGAGGCTAGTGGAGACCAGCTGAGATTGGCATTACCCTAAAAAGAACCCAATGACACTTCACAGGCAGAAGAAGTAAAGAGGTCTTTGTGCCGTTTTTCTTCCTTGTAACCTTATTTCCCTCTTACCAAGGGTTGGGAGTGGGAAGGGGGGTAAAGGTGTTTGAGAATCTGAAATAAAGTAGGTTTGTGAACAGTCTAAGCCTACAAACAGTGGCTGTGTGTCTGGAGGTGGCTGACCAATGTGTGTCAGGAGCAGTCAAAAGCATGAAGAGGGGCTTGGGATGATGGCGAAATCAGTAAGGTGCTGGCTGCTCAACCTTAAGGACCACAGTGCAGATTCTCTGTTACCAATGTAAAAGCCAAATATGACTATAGTCCCATTACTGGGAAGGCAGAGACCGGAGGATTCTTGGAGCTTGCTTGCCACACAGTCTAGTTGAGTTTGTGAGCTTCAGATTGACTGAAGATACCCTGTTTCAAAAAATAGGATGGAAAAACATTTAAGGGAAACATTTGGGGTTGACCTCTGTCCTACACACACACACACACGGACACACACACAGACACAAACGGACACACACACCACATATGCATGCATTTACACAGGCATAAAGAATATCAGACATTGTTCCCATTCTATTCCTTCCTTCCTTAACAACATGACACCCGAGATGATCTGAAAGGGAGAGCAAGGTGGAAGGGTGGGGAGTGTGATGGGGACCTCAAGCCATGAGTGAGCATGACCAGAACAGACTGTTTCATTGAGCAGTTCATTTAATTTGGGGGTGGGGGTGGGAACAAAGTCTATTTAAACCATTGGAAAGTGGGTAGAGGCTTTGAGGACAGTTGGCCAGGGCTAAGGTCCTGGGAATGCCTTGTTTGTATGAAGAGGAATTCCAAGTGCTTGCTGCACATGACATTATAAGGAGAAGACGCTTAACCTGGCAGTGACCACATGACCTCCTCTGGTGTGGGCAAAGGTGAGGGGAGGGAGTGGTCCTCACTCCTAACGCTCTTGCTCTAGAAACAAAATTTCCAGGATTGGACATGACTGCACCTCACTCCTGCTCCAGTCTGGCGCCTCCTGCTTCCATGCAACCCGACCCCACAATCAGATTCCTTGTTTAAACAACCCATCCTCTATTCAGATAAAACCTGTTCAATAGGCAGAACCCTTTGTTCTTCATCTCATCAACTTTTAGGTAAAGATTGTGCATATCTGAATAAAGCAAAGGTAAGTGATCGATGATATATGGTAGTCAGTAGGCTTAGGTTGAGGTGGGCAATGTCAGTAGCCTCAAGTCAACTGATGACCCTGGTGGCTTTTTTGAGTCTCTGGGTTATATGGCCTAAGCTCATCTATGAGGGGGAAAAAAGAGTAGAGTTTCAGTTCACATATTTGCTCTAAATGTGTCATGAATATTTTTAGGAACTCAAATTTTAATTGGAGCAACAATAAAACTCTTGAATGTCATATATGGTTAATTTGATTTTCTATTCAGAACAGACACAGTCTTCTTTCATGTGGTATTTTACCTGCTACTAATAATAGCAACAAAATGTTAATCAGTTTTCACCAAGAATGGAAATCATGGAAATCATATGTGAGATAACAGGCTGTGAAGGTAATGATAATCCTTTTAGAGAATTTAAAAAGATGTTTGTTTTATCCAATACCACTTAAAGTTTCCATGTAGGTTTGCATGAGAAACTCTTATGTTTTTATTTGTTTGTTTTGTCACCTAAAGATGAAGTACTCAGCATACTATTCACTGTCTGGAAGTCATCCAGTGTCTAAACAAATAATAGAGCTTTACAAAATATTTAACAAATATTGAGTGTTTACTTATGCATGTTCTACAATACATAGACATTAGAAGGGATTTATAAATAGAAAAACCTGTGCAAATAATATTTTGACACCTGGTAATAATGATGATAGTAATAAGATAATAAAGCTTGCATGTGAATTATTCCGTAAGTGTGGCTGAGGTACATGAATGTGAGTGTGTGTGCATGACCTCCCGAAACCAGAAGAGGACATCAGGTCTTCCTCTTTATCACCCTCTGCCTTTTTCCTTGGCAAGGTCTCTCAATTAACAAGAATCTTGCTGTTTCAGGTAGGCTGGCCTACAAGCTCCCAGGATCTTCTCATGTACACTCTCTAAAGCTCGGGCGGTGGCAGGCACTCACAAACATATTCATCTCCCCGTGCCCCCTGCCCTCCCCCCCCCCCCCGCCCACCATGGATGCTAGTCTTTCAAACTCAGTCCTCATGCCAGGACAGCGGGTGCGCTCACTCACTGAACTATATGCTTATCCCCACATTTGAATTCTTGTACCACAGAATAGCGGTAAAGTGAGTGTGTTGTCTAAGCCTTACTGTGAACGAAACAAATGAAAAGATGTGTTAATGACCGTGGAAAGTTGACCGTGTACCAGGTGTTAGGCAACATTGGGGATTCATAGTTTAAAAAGTTGTACAAAAAATATTATGATTTAAGAGTTAAATGTTACGTTGTATGTAATATACTTGTTATTTTAAACAAAATCTATGCAATATAAATAAAGTGCTCTGACCTACAAGCCATACATATAAAGATATTTCTTGTTTTCAACTCTACTTTTCTGTATATTTGAAGATTTTTTAAATAATAAAAATTACAAAGACAATAAAAGACAAAGGGAAAGGAGAGACAAAGTATTAGCATTGTGGTAAGAAGTAAACAAAGCAATGGATACAGAGCCACAAAGCAAGAAGGAGGCCTAGCTTTTGTCATGTGCCTGGTTATACGAGAGCCATCTCCACCACATGGCAAAAACAAAAGACTGTCAAAATGAAATGTTGACAGCATATGAACAAGTAGTTTATACATCACTGACATGAATCTAAGATTGTATAACCATGCGGGAAAATTGCTCAGAATCTTGCACAGGCAAGCAATTTCACTTTGCGTTATACACAAGCAAATTACTCTCTATGTCTACAAAAGTATACATAAAAACATTCACAATAGCACAAAACTGCAAGTAACCAAATGCCATTCAACAGGTAGTTGAATAGACAAATAATGGCGTGTTTAATGGAATGTGCACCTATTAAAATGTTGAATTCTACAAGCAACAACATTAATGAAACACTTTGGCCATAGGTTAACAGGCATAAAAACATATTTATTTTCTCATTCTATATGAAATTAAAGAATATGCAATACTATGCAGTGATAGTAGGTGAAAGCTAGTAGTATATAGAATTCAAGAAAAGATGCCTTTATAAAAGATTTAATTTATTTTTTAATTATTAGTATTTGTGTGAGTATGTGTACATATATGCAGGTGCCTACAGAGGTCAGAAGAGGGCATTGGATCCCCTGGAGCTGGAGTTACAGGTGGTTCTGAGTCATGTGACATGGGTGCTGGGAACTGAGCTCAGGTCCTCTGGAACAATATATGAACTCTTAACCTCTGAGCCAGCTCTGCAGCGTCACCAAATTGTATTGATATATATGTATATATGTGTGTGTGTGTGTGTGTGTGTGTGTGTGTATATATATATATATATATATATATATATATATATATATATATATGATTATAGGATTAGATATATACACATAAAATTACATATTAACAGATAAGAAGGATGTTCTTTATGCACTTTTGCTATTCCAAATATTCTTCTATTCCACAGAATAAATAAAAATTCTGATATCCCCACTCTAGAAATGAAGAGCAAGTAAGAACATGTGAAGGGGGCTGACAGAAGGCTCAGTGGCTAGGAGTAGTTAGCAGTGCTGACTGCTCATATAGAAGACCCAAGTTCAGATCTCAGCACCCACAAAGCTGTTCACAACTGCCTGTAACTCCAGTTCTAGTGGCTGTAACCTCAGTGGGCATTCTCATGGTATACATAAACTCATGCAAGGACACACACATACACATAAAAGTAATAAATATGTAAATCTTTAAACAGTTATATAGAGTGTAAATCCAATTAGGCTATTCTTAATTACTAAAAAAAAAGCCTAAACCGTTTGTCCACAAATTTCAGGAATTTCTTGTTTTTAATAGCCGAGTAGCATTTCATCGTGTAAATAACCACAGTTTCTTAGTCCATTCTTCTACTGAGGGACACTTAGGCTGTTTCCATGTTCTGGCTATTATGTATAAAGCAGCTATGAACATGGTTGAGCATATGTCCCTGTTGTGTGGTAGGGCATTTTCTGGGTATATTCCAAGGAGTGGGATAGCTGGGTCTTGAGGAAGCCCTATTCCCATTTTTCTGAGAAAGCGCCAGATAGCTTTCCAAAGTGGTTGTACTAGTTTGCATTCCCGCCAGCAATGAAGGAGTGTTCCTCTCTCTCCACATCCTCGCCAACATGTGGTGTCATTTGAGTTTTTGATCTTAGCCATTCTGATGGGTGTAAGATGGAATCTCAGTGTCATTTTGATTTGCATTTCTCTGATGACTAAGGAGGACGAGCATTTCTTTAAGTGTTTCTCGGACATTTGATATTCCTCTGTTGAGAATTCTCTGTTAAGTTCCATGCCCCATTTCGCAATTGGGTTGTTTGGTTTTGTGACGTTTAATTTCTTGAGTTCTTTATATATTTTGGATATTATAGAAATTATCATAATGAGTGAGTTCACCCAGAAGCAAAAAGAGACAAACGGTATATACTCACTTATATCAAAACACTAGTCCAAGGGATACGTACCATGAAAATCTTTACTTACCAAGAAAGTGGGTCAGAGGAGAGGACATCCGATTGAGACTTTAGGCAAGAGTAGCATGGAAGAAAGGGGAAATAGTAGGACCCACAAGGTCCTGGAAACCTACAAGAAGAACTTTATGACAGGCAGATCTGGATCCTGGGGTCCTCCTCAAACTAAGGCACCAGCCAAGGAGAATATAGGCAGTAAGCTTCGAACCCCTACCAAGACCTAGCCAACGAACAGGATATTCTCCACCGTTGAGTGGAGAGTGAGATCTGACTCTCACACGAACTCTGGTGCCCCTTTTTTGACCACATCCCCTGGATGGGGAGGCCTGGCAGCACTCAGAGGAAGGATAGCAAGTTACCAAGAAGAGACTTGATATTCTAAGAGCATATATAGGGGGAGGAGGTCTCCCTCAGTCACAGACATAGAGGAGGGGAGAAGGAGAGAAATGGGAGGGAGGGAAGAATGGGAGGAAACAGGGGAAGGGCTAACAATCGAGATGTAATATGAATAAATTAATAAAATTAAAGAATAGGAAAAAAAAAAAAAAAAAAAAAAAAAAGGCCTAAACCGTATGAGATTCATGTGTAGCGAGATAAAAGAAAAAATGTGAAGTATTTAATGATTTATAAAATCAATCAATGTTCATGTAAAAAAAAAATTCCATTTCTTTTTTTGGCCAAAACAACATTCTACTTTAAAATGGTGACCCATATTATTTTTGTTGATATTGAAGTTCAAATACTTCTTAAGTAAATTTGATGCATTTTGGACTGCATTGACGTAACCTTATTCTTGTGACAATGCTCACTGTTGCACCTAAGGTGGATCTATTAATCATACAGCTGTCAGTTGAATGCTTTACATATGTCAAATGCTTTGTTACGACCTGCTAAGCAAATGTGTTTTTGTTTTGATTTTGTTGTTGTTTTTGTTTTTGTTTGTTTGTTTGAGATAGGGTTTCTCCATGTAGCCTCAGCTGTCCTGGAACTCACGCTGTAGACCTGTCTGGCCTTGAACTCAGAGATCTGCCAGCCTCTTCCTCCCCTAGTGCTGGGATTAATGGCGTAAGCCACCACTGCTTCACACTGGCAAGCAAATTTAAGGCAATATGTCTTTATTGAGCTAGAAATAATCATAATGAGTGAGTTAACCCAGAAGCAGAAAGAATCAAATGGTATATACTCACTTATATCTGCATACTAGCCCAAGGGGCATGTCCCACGAAAGCCTTCACTTACCAGGAAACTGGGACAGAGGGGAAGGCATCCTATTGGGACTCTAAATGAGAGACGCATGGGAGAATAGCAAAATAAAAGGATACAGAGGGTCCTAGAAATCTACAAGTAGAACAATATGATAGGCAGATTTGGGCCCAGGGGTCCCACTCAAACTAAGGCACCAGCCAAGGACAATACAGGAGGTAAACTTTAAACCCCTTCCCAGATCTAGCCAATGGTCAGAATATTCTCCACAGTTGAGTGGAGAGTGTGATATGACTTTCTCATGTACTCTGGTGCCTCACATTTGACCATGTTCCCTGGAGGGGGAGACCTGGTGGCACTCAGAGGAAGGACAGCAGGTAGCCAAGAAGAGACTTGATACCCTATGAGAATATATAGGGGGAGGTGATCCCTCTCAGGAACAGTCATAGAGGAGGGGAATAATGGGAAAATGGGGGGCGGGAGGAATGGGAGGATACAAGGGATGGGATAAACATTGAGATGTAACAAGAATAAATTAATAAAAAAAAAGAAAAAAAATATAGCTTCTCATTTTAGGAAAACTCAATTGCAGTAGGGTTGAATTCTATCAGATACTGTGGTAGTTTAAACAGATATGGACCCTATGTAGACTCCTGTGTTTGAATACTAGGCTTATAGGGAGTCACACCATTAGGAGGTGTGGTCTTGTTTGGGTAGGTGTGGTCTTGTTTGAAGATGTGTGTTACTGTGCAGGTGGGCTCCTATGTTCAAGCTATGCCCCATGTTGTACACAAATATCCTGCCTGTGGATGAAGATGTAGAACTCTCAGTTCCTTCTCCAGCAACTCAATGAAATGTTTTCCTTTATAAGAGTTGCTGTGGTTATGGTGTTTCTTTATAGCAATAAAACCCTAACTAATACAGATGCCATTATCAATAAAAACCCAAAACAATGATTGTATACAAAACCCATGCAATATCATTTTCAGCTCCATGCAGTATACATCAAACCCATCTACCTCTGTCTTCAAATGCAACTTCCACGCTTCTGAAAGCTAAGAGGCATTTTAGGTTGAATGTTTTTTTTTTTTAATGTAATATAAATTATTTATTTTAGATAATCTAAACACATAGTAAACAAGACCATTTAAAATGTGTTTGAAATTGCAAATTGTTCCCTAACTTTACACTACTCAGATTTCTTTGGAAATATACAATTTGTAGATGTTATTCTATAGGGTGATTGTCCTGTATTTACTGCTTATAGATTGTGTAATTCCTATCACTTTTCTTCTTTCACTGTAAAAACTGGTGAATAGAATATTTATTTGTATCTTCCATATTCTTCAACAAACATGTCAGCTTGCTGAGGCTTGGCTTTTGAATGTGAGATTTTAGTGTGTATACCTTCCAAGGTACCTCTTGAAAATATTAGAATATAAAGCTCTCCACTTGTGTGATTGTCTTTTAAGGCATTAGGCACCATTCAATCTGAGACATGTGAGAATTGTGCACTGGGCTGAGCATGCGATATTTGACTGAAGAATGTAAAACCCACCTGTCCTCATGAAACCCCTGGAGACCTTTTCAAAAGTCAGGTGCACAGAGCCCTCATTCTGGGAGGTATATCTTCTTAAACACACGTTCCTGTTTTCATCTCCCAAGGTTTCGTTTCATGAAAAAATATTAGTTGACATTACAAACAGGTGCTTGAATGCACTCATCCAACTAATGAAAAATTCAGCTGAGATTTAGCAAAACAGCAAAATCACTTTTTGGGGGAAAAGGAGTCTAATAGATGACCATTATTATCAGGTAAATTATTCATGTCTCCCCCCCAAAGCAATCATGTGGTAAATTTTTCAGATTGACTGGGAAGAGGAGATAGGAATTGAGTGTGGGGTATGAGGGAGTGGCATTGCCATGTAAGACACACGCAAAATATCTCCACATGGAGGGCAGGGGAAGTGCAGGGAAAGCCAGGCTGCCTGTGATGGTTAGATTGTGAAGGATCCACTGTCAGATCCGCTTATCCTTGCTTAAGGGACAGAGACTGAACAAATGAAGTGTGGAGAATCCAGAAGCTACGTTCCATAAGCTGAAACCTGCCCCATTAGATAAGTGAGCAAAGATTCCGGAGTATCCTTCTCCCCAAAGTTCATAAGGAGAATAATAATCATAAACCACAAACAGCTTCACATTAGCTGCATGTTCCAACAGTTTTCAGATGCTGCCTTCTCTCAGGTTGTACTATTTTTAGATACTCTGTGTGAATCAGAAAATCCTAAGTATAGATATGGCATTCGTAACTTGTTATACGATGCTATCAGTGTCACTGTGCACCTTGTGAGATGTTACAATCATCTAATACTCATCATAGACATTTGTGAAGGGAAAGCCTTTGCCTTTGGGGTGCACTTTTTCCCCCTAGTCTCATTCAGACATATTTGTAAATACTTGTGACCTGTGATGGCTAGTTGTATTGTGTTAGTTTTGAAGATGAGTCCCAAGAGGGCTGGTTCTGCCATTTCCTGTCTGCAAACAATCTGCAAGGGCATAATAAGATAGATGTCACAACTGGGTGGCACATGCCAGTAACCCCAGCACTCTGGGAGGCAGAGGAAGGCAGATCTCAGTGAGTTCAAGGCCAGCCTGGTCTACAAAGTGACAAGGCTACACAGAGAAACTCTGTCTCCAAAAAAAAAAAAAAAAAAAAAAAAGTGTCACCTATTTTAACTGAAAGCAATAGTTCGTCCTTCTACCTAGAAAGCACTGTCCTCATAGCTCATCATTCTTGGCTTAATCCGATTTTCTCTTAGAGTTTGTCTGAACTCACTTCCCACTATGTATCTGAAAGTGAGTCACATTAAGGAACGTTAGCCACATTCCACAGTGGGGGTGGGGGGGGGAGAGAGAGGGAGAGAGAGAGAGAGAGAGAGAGAGAGAGAGAGAGAGAGAGAGAGAGAGAGAGAGAGAGATCTAATCCCATTTCAATAAACAATGCCTCCTTTTAGGGGAAACTGGCATAATGACTGATGATTGTT
This sequence comes from Acomys russatus, assembly GCF_903995435.1. Classification (NCBI taxonomy): domain Eukaryota; kingdom Metazoa; phylum Chordata; class Mammalia; order Rodentia; family Muridae; genus Acomys; species Acomys russatus. Next base: position 20,261,451 of record NC_067157.1, on the reverse strand, counting down.
CGGTTTCTACAAAAGGTTCAATAGCAAACACCACAAAGTAACGTTCTGGTTGCAGAAATCTGAAGCTTCAGCTCAGTTTTCTCCCTCCATACTCTATATTATCCAACCCAGCCAATCTACACATATGCTCTAGAGTTACAGGATTAAAGGAGTCAGAACAAAAGTTGAAAAAATTGGCCTGACCAGTCTTCTCACCTTGACATAGATTATAGTTTTTTTTTTTTTTTTTTTTAAAGGCTAGGTGAGAATCGGGCCTGTAGGAAACTCACTATAGAATTCATCTCTTAAATGAGTGCTTACAACCACAAAGACAAAGAAAAATGCTGCAGCATGCAGCCTTGGACTTGCCTTTCTGTCTCTGCTTGTCTTTCAATTCCTGCTTATACTCCCCTTTGAATTCTTAAGTTCACAACTAATGGCCTTTCTTTTCTTAATGGTTAGTTTGCACGTGGTGGGCCTTTACAAGGTTTTAAGACTCTTATTGAAAAGACCCGAGTGGGTGCTCTTATTGGCACGTTTTACATTGAAAGTGCCCAACATTAGATGTGGATTAACATTTAGGAATTGAATAGTGAGGGCAGAGAAGCCCATGGAAAAGTTCGAAGCCAACAGAGAAAGCTGCTGGAGTTTGGAAAGCGAGGTCGGAGCTAGTTGGAGGTCAAGCACAGCAGCCTGATCTCAGCACACAGTTCCTTCAACTACTGATTAGTTACAGGATGTAATGTGCAGGAAAAAGTTTTAAGAATGAGCGGCTGAAAGCATAGGAGCAAGTGAAAGCAACTTTGGCCATATGCTGCTGATCTCAGTCAACCTAGAGCATCTACTTGGACAGAACACATTGCATTTTTGGTCTGTGTCTCTTGGGCTCTTTGGAAAAATCCTTTTCATTGAATATGTATGCCAGGGCTTCAGTGAAGTGTGATGAAAACCATACAGGCCAATGGTAATAATCCTCAAACTCAACACGTAAGAGGCTGAACACAGAAAATGTATCATTCACATAAAAAATCCTGTAAATTGCCATAAGAAAAATTAGGTATCACGCTTCTTATAGTTGCCTTTGCCCTCTTGTCAACTTTTAGCATCTTCTACTCTACTAGTATACAGAAAAAAGGAGTAAAAAGAGAGCTAGGTGGATTGCGTGGAGTTCAATCTAGCTGTGTTGTAAGGCATCCAACAAAGTCTTAGAACTTGTTGAACCGTCATAGGCTGACGTGTGGGATCCCTGTCTAAATTGACTGTATTCCCAAAGTCTACGTGTGGTATTTGGAGATGGGTTCTTTGGGAGGCAGTCAGAGTTAGATAACATTCAAGAAGATGGTGTCCTCATGATGACATTAGTGGATCTTTTAGAAGAGTCAGAAACTACAGCTAGTGTCTTAGCTAGGGTTTCTATTGCTGTAATGAAAGCAAGTTGGGAAGAAAAGAGTTTATTGGGCTTACACTTCCATATTGCTGTTCATTATTGAAGGAAATAAATACAGGAATTCAAACAGAGCAGGATCCTTGAGGCAGGAGCTGATGGAGAAGCCAAGGGAGGGTGCTGCTGATTGGGTTGCTTCCCATGCCTTGCTTACTCAGCCTGATTTATTATAGAACCCAGGAATACAAGCCCAGGGATGGCACCACCCACCATAGGCCCATTGATCTGTAATTGAGAAAAATACGTACTGACTATATTTCATGATTCTACAAATTGGTGTGGACCTACAAAGCAGAAAAAAATGAATGGAGCTCTAGTTACAAAAAGAATTCTAAAAATCATAATGCTGTATCTTGTAGAGACATTTCCTTAACTGAGACTCCTTCCTCTCTGATAACTCTAGCTTGTGTCATGTTGACACACCAAACCAGCCAATACAGCCAGCATACATGCTCTGTCTTGTGTTGTGTGGTCTGCTATGCTGTGGGGCCTTCCAGTATGCCATTCCAGGCTCCTGACTAGCTTCCAGAACCAAGAGCTAAATGAAATACTATTTTTTTTAAAAAAATAAATTACCCTGTCTTTGGTATTTTTTCATAGCAACAGAGAAAACACACCAAAAGACAATCTACACTCTTTTTGAAGTACTTTCCTGAGATCTAACTAAAAATGTGCTACAATCTAGTCTGTAAATGTACATGAGTTATGGTGTCAGTATTTTAAACATACTTTTTAAAAACTTATGTCTTTACAAAGAATGGAGATCTATAAAAATTCTCTTTGCTGGGAAACAAGAGATTAGCAGTAAGATGCTAGGCTTTCGATCAGCCACTGGCTCCATCTGGTGACTGCTCCCTTTGATGGCCTCATTTAGAACTTCAAGAGATTTTACTCAGATTTAAAATTCTTATTACAGCCTTTGCCAGAGCATCTTAAATGCAAAGCAATCTAAACCTTAAAAAATTTAGGAACTGCTGAAGAAGATGTCTCAACCAAGCCTGAAACTGCCAAGATAAAATGGGTCGGGAAGGTATTCTAGCACATTCTATGCAACTTCTGCTCTCTGAAAATAAAAGTAATAAGCCATTCATTATGATTTTTAGAGTTCCCTTTCTATTTAGAGCTGCATTCATTTTTCTCTGCTTTGCAGGTCCCACCCCAATTTATAGAGAGACATGAAATATAGCCAGCACACACTTTTCTGAACATTTGCCACTTCCTTGACTTTGGAATGAATCCCAAATGGATCTGGTTTTATAAGTTACATGTTTCTTCTGCTCTTCAAGCAATATTGATCTCCCTCAAAACCATGTCATTTTTTTCTTTTAGAAAATGGATGTCTCTCTTTCTTTAGTGTATCATATATGGCCATTTTTAGAGGAAAATATCTCCAAGCACATACTTTGTTTTCCAAGAACCACTACATTTTATCATTAAATTATCCCTGCTCAATTTTCCAGTTTATAGTGACTACTGATTTCAATCTTTCTATATTTAAAAAACATCTTATTTTAACTGGGTTTCATTTCGTCTTCAAAAGTCCTCTTCTATTTTGACTCTCATAACATGCAGTGTTTTCAAATTTTAATGTCCAATAAATTCATATATTCATACTTTTCTTATATATTTCTCAATTAAATTTCAGATTTTAACTATCTTCTTTGAAGTAAAAAGAAGTATGTAACACTTCTTTGAACAGAACAGAAAGGAGAGCAGAACAGTAGGAAAGTGAACAGGGACATCATTGTGATAAATTGGCAATATCTTCATAATTGTTTCTATCATAACTCTTACAGTGGTAGCACACAGTGACCAGAACAGAAGATATATGCATTTACGTTTTCTTGGGAATGTCAAATCTGATATGCTAAAGAGGCACAAGGCATAATGTTGCCCATTTATAATGTCGTCAAACTGGAAATAATCTTATTTAAAAATTCTTTTGCAATACAGATACTGCATTCTTTGTTTTTTTAAAAAATAGAAATATGTGGATAAAATAGTAATCACTCATTTGTGATGAAGAGGAAATGAAAAATATAAGATTAATGTTAGTGAACACTGTCTTTGTGTCCACTTCTTTCATGTAAGTTTTCTCATTGATTTTCAAAGCAGTATTCCAATTATTCTGTGTATATGCCCTTTCTGCCTTATATATGAAGAAATGGAAACTGAAAGTAATAATCAGAAGCAATCATTTCATTTGTTTCTTTGGAACAGGCCCTCACTCTGTTGCTCCAGACTTGTTACCAACTTGCAATCCTCCTGCCTCACTCTTAGTGCTGGGGTTGCAAGCATGTGCTACCATTCTTGGGCTCAAAAGTTAGAATTGCTAACTATTTTTTGTCAGGGTTTCTATTACTGTGATGAAACACCATGACCAAAAAAGCAAGTTAGGGCGGAAAGAGTTTATTTGGCTTACACTTTCACATCATAGTTCATCGCTGAAGAAAGTCAGGACAGGAACTCAAGCAGCGCTGGAACCTGGAGGCAGGAGCTGATGCAGAGGCCATGGATGGATGCTGCTTGCTGGCTTGCTTCATGTGGCTTTCTTGCTCAGCCTGGTTTCTTACAGAATGCAGGACCACATCCCAGAGATGGCACCACTCACCATGGGCTGGACTCTCCCTCATTGATCAAAAATTGAGAAAATGCCTTGCAGCTAGATCTCATGGAGACATTTTCTCAACTGGTGCTCCTCCCTCTCTGATGACTAACAGGTGTCATGTTGACACACAAGACCAGCCAGTACACTAGCCTAATGAGTGAACACATCATATAGGCTCTCTGCATGAGTCTTAATGATTTTGGTACTGTGTTATGGGACAGATACATATGGAAATATCAGTGGCTTTGAGCACATTTATAATTCACTCATGCAAATGTTATTCAGCTGACTTAAATATATCCATCACATGAATGGATGAAAGATGAGCAAATATTATTTAATTGTTCATGATGTGTCTCCGGTATGAAGTGACAATAAAGACTACACATTTGAACTTAACCACACATTCATGATTTCATGGATGACTAAATTAAACTAGCCAAAGGGTCATTAAACACACAGATTGACTACTACAGCACCATGCTGAATTGTTTTCTTTGGCCCACTTCAAGAATGAGAAAAAAAATGAATTATCGTCTTTTTCAAGTTAAGCAGGTAACAGAGCGAATCCGTTTTCCCAAGCTTCTTCAACACCTAGCTCCTCTGAGAAATATACCTTAATGAATAACCCTAATAATTGAATCTTCTATCCTGTGCTTCCTCAAACACTTAATGTACCATAATACTTTGCATGGTAATTTATATCTGGTCACTTTAGGCTCTGCAAATGTGTTTGGAACATAATGTATACTACCCAGTGAACTGGCTAATAAGCTTTTTCAGAGCAGTGATCAGCTTTTAACTGTTTGTACTGGGGTGCAAGAAGGAGAAGGAAATGGGAGAGAAGGGCAGAGGCAAGTATCTTAGCACGATTATAGATAAAATAACATATAATAGATAAATGAGCCTGTTTGGACGTAATAGGAGAGTCAAAGAGAACAGCATCACATGTCAAAACAAGCAGATTCTAAGATGACAGGAGAATCACTTTCTGCAGACAGGTTGGAGACCATTTGATTGACAAGAGGCTACTTGTTTGCAAAGTGGTGATTATGACAATGAATGTATCAGGCAGACTGTAGGAAATTTGTGACCGAGCTAGAGATGAAAAAGTAGCAGGGGAACATGTATGCTGCCTTGCTCTAAGAATCTGGTGATAAAATGAGATGCAGCATCTGGAAGGCTGGCTGAGAAGGAAATGAAAACCAAGCGGAGTTAGTTGTAGCAAACCAGTACCTTAGCAGGCTGAGAGACTGAAAGAAAGGCGGACAAGGACAGACAGATGGAGGTGAGCAGCAGAGGAGGCAGAGGAGGCATATTGGTCAGGGTTAATCATGTAGGGTCTCTTAGCAGAATGCTTGGATTTATGTTTTGTTAGCTGCGCAAGTCTGGACGAACTTCAACTTAGCAGCTTATTAAGTGGGGATAATTTAGGGTTGTTATGCAGATGAGCTGTTGAAATAATTTACAGTGCTCAGTCCAGTGACTTCAACATGATGAACATTCAATACATAGCAGCTGTCATGATTAATGCTGTTAGGTTTTAAATAGAAATCGTAGTGAAATTATTGATACCCAAAGGAATGTAGTTGTTTTTCCTTTTCAAGAGCTGTAGGACTGCTGATGCTGTACTTCACAAGTAACACGTAAGCTAACAACAACAGAAAGCATCAAATACCTCAATTTTTAAAGATAATGTGGATAAATTGTTTATGACACATAAGAGGATTAATCATATAAGGCCTGGATAAAAACCTGTTCCATTGACAAAAAGAATTATGAGGTAATAGTATACAACCTAAGGCTGTTTGTGGAGGCTTTCGGGGTGAAAGTCCAAGTGGGTTTACAAGTTCCTGGGAAGTAAATCTGGGAAGTGGGTAAGCATTCAACCATACACGATGTTAATGAGACTGAAACACTAGAGTTTGACATGGGAGACAGTGGAAAAAGGAAGCAGAGGACTTAGGCAAATGCTCAAGGGATATGTAAGGCAACCACAGAAGATACTTGAGTTTTCTAAACCATAAAGAATTGATATGGTGAAAAGAATGCACTTCAATGGATGTTATCCTCTGCAGGTTATGAGTGATGCTAGCAACGGCATTATTTAACCATCGTCTATACAAAATTAGGGAAAATGAAACAGCTTGGAAACCATAGAAGCCAAGACAGCATTCAAATGTTTGTAGGAAATAGACACATTGGAGAGTTGTGTGTGTGTGTGTGTGTGTGTGTGTGTGTGTGTGTGTGTGTGTATGTGTGTGTGTGTGTGTTTATGTGTATGCAAGCAGATGTGTGTTGACTCACAGTATGCTCTAGAAGTAGTTAATAGAATATAACATGTCTAGGGGTCTGATTTAAACTTTACTAAAACTCATTGTTCATAAAACAATCTAGAAAGTTGTCTAGGGACTTCGGGGGCATCCTCTCATAACATAGCATAAAATACTACAGCTCATAATTCAGATTAATTGGGAATGCTGCCCTGCCTCATTCACAAGTGATTGGGAATTTTTTTCTTTCACTGTGACTCTGAGGAGGTCCCGGATAGAATCAGAACATTCTATGTATACATTCTACAAATGTGTTTACATTGTCACTAAGCCACAATACCATTATTTGTGTGATAACAGCTTTGGATCTGCTGGCATATACCAACTACAGTACTATTCTGTTTGATCATGTGAGACCAAATGACTCACTTTGCAGTCACCATTATGGTTAGGATTGACTGTTGACTGGACTGGATCCAGAAGAACTTGGGAAACAAATGCTATGCTGTTTTGTTTTGTTTTGAAGGAGTTTATAGATTGGGTTAACTGGAGTAAGAAGAAAGACTAGCCCCAAATGTGGGTGGTATGATTCCATGGGTCAGGGTTCATGGTTAATAGAAGGGAGAGAATGAGCTGATGCTACGACCCATCACTGTTTTCTTACTGTAGACTCAATGTGACCAGCTGCCTCTCACTCCTGCTCTCACTTCCCTGCCAGGATGGCCTGTCTCCCACAACTCTGAGCCAAAACAAACCCTTCATCCATCATGCTGGTTTTGCTCATAGCAATGAAAAAAGAAACTAATCCAACCACTGTACATTTTTTTTAACCTTGAAACTGTTGATATTTTTAGAGTAATGCAACAGAATTTTAATAGTGTGGCAAAGGTACCCAGTTGAGCATGGGGTTTTGTAGAAATGTTATGTTTTCCCTCTCTCTATTGTACTCACATGAGGATAACCATTAATATAGGAATGTAGAATTAATTAGGCCAGGAGCCAGGAGAGAAAGGTAGGAATGGCCCTAGTTATCATAATTTCCAGAGATCTAGTGTGAGAATTCTTTTTTTCTGATTCCCATGTGAGATGTGGAGGAACTAGAGTTTTTCCTCCTCAAAAGAGGATTTGACTCTACCAAAAAACACAGTGAGTCATGTTGTCACTGAACTTATGGCTGCAGCTGTTACTTCTGGTACCTATGGCGCAAGAACAGATAGAAAGAAAAAAATTGCTCTGCATGCAAAGCTAGTGAACCTTGATTGCCCTGAAGGATGAAAGACTGCTGTCATGGAGACTAGAATACATTTGTATACTTTGTGTCCATTAGTGCTTTTTGATGCCTACTGGATAATTTTGATTATAGGTTTGTGTGCGGGTGGGTGGGTGGGTGTGTAAAGCAGTTATGGTCTGAGAAAGGTATGGAGTTTACAAACTCAGACAACCAGGTGTGAAACTCTGGACTGGCGACTCAGTAGTGCTATCTGAGGGCAAGAACTATTTAAAATGGATTATTGAAATGAACACACATGGGAGCTATATGATAAAATTTTATTGTGAGGGTGTAATGTTTCCATTAATTGTTCAAAGTTTCACTAAGAAAACATTTAGATAAGTTTTTACTTTACATTCTGTCCTCAGGTTCCCCTCCCTTCTGCACCCCCTAGTCTCTCCTCACTACTTCCTCTTACCCTACCCCCATCCACGCCTCCTCCATTTCTCTTTAGAAAAGGGACAGCCTGGATGGATATCAACCAGCCATGGCATATCAAGTTGCAATAAGACTACACTTCTAGTAAAGCTAGAAAAGCAACCCAGTAGGGGGAAAAGGGTCTGAAAGGCAGACAACATTGTCAGAGATAGCCCTTGCTCCCACTGTTAGGAGTCCCACAAGAAGACCAAGTTACACAACAGTTACACATGCACTGAAGGCTTAGCTCAGTCCCATGTAGGGTGCCTAGTTGGCAGCTCACTCTCTGTGAGCCCCTACAAGTTCAGGTTAGTTGATTCCATGGGTTTTCTTGTGGTATCCTTGACCCTTCTGGATCCTACAATCCTTCCTCCCCATCTTCCATGGGTTCTCTAATCTCTGCCTAATGTTTGGTTATGGGTCCCTGTATCTGTTTCCATCAGTTGCTGGGTGAAGGCTTCTGACAATTATGCTAGACTCCTGTCTGCCTGTCTGCAAGCAGAGCAGAATATCATTAGCAATCATTTCACTGACTTCTCCTCCTTCTTCTCCTTCTCTCCTCCTCCTCCTTCCCCCCCATTCCTCCTCCTCCTTCTTTCTTCAAGAGAATCTTTCATCCTGACAATCTGGAAGTCAGAGTGCTTCTTTATACAGAACTTCGTAGGCAGAGATAGATTCATGTTGTTCCAAGTGATATAGATCATATCATGTTTGTTACCAGACATGTGCTTTAACTTCCTCTTGGTCATAAATTTAGCCATCATTGATAAACGTTATGAGTTTTTGTACTTCTAAGGTAATAGGTATTGGCTCTTCCGAGTACAAACATTAACTTTGTATCTTCCTAAAAGTTTTCAAACCCTGTTCTTTACCCTTCTTCTGGCCAGCTTGTTCCAATGGAAAAACTTTGACAAAGTTTTCACAGAGATATATTCACTGTTGTTTATGTTCATTTTTGTGCCTTTAGATATTTTCTTTTTCTTTTTTATAGGTGTGAATGAAATACTTTAATATATAAATTAGAAGTTTCCATTTTAAGGAAAATTTTTACACAGGGTGGCCTTTTCCTGTAGCTTTTTTTTTCATTTTATTTATTTTTATTTTTTTTATTAATTTATTCTTGTTACATCTCAATGTTTATCCCATCCCTTGTATCCTCCCATTCCTCCCCGCCCCCATTTTCCCATTATTCCCCTCCCCTATGACTGTTCCTGAGGGAGATTACCTCCCCCTGTATATGCTCCTAGGGTATCAAGTCTCTTCTTGGCTACCTGCTGTCCTTCCTCTGAGTGCCACCAGGTCTCCCCCTCCAGGGGACATGGTCAAATGTGAGGCAAAAAATCTTCACCAACCCTACCTCTGACAAAGGTCTAATATCCAAAATATATAAAGAACTCAAGAAATTAAACACCACCAAACCGAATAACCCAATTGAGAAATGGGGCTTGGAACTAAACAGAGAATTCTCAACAGAGGAGTATCAAATGGCTGAGAAACACTTAAAGAAATGCTCAACCTCCTTAGTCATCAGGGAAATGCAAATCAAAACAACTCTGAGATTCCATCTTACACCCATCAGAATGGCTAAGATCAAAAACTCAAGCGACACCACATGCTGGCGAGGATGTGGGGAGAGAGGAACACTCCTTCATTGCTGGTGGGAATGCAAACTAGTACAGCCACTTTGGAAATCTATCTGGTGCTATCTCAGAAAAATGGGAATAGGGCTTTCTCAAGACCCAGCTGTTCCACTCCTTGGAATATACCCAGAAGATGCTCCAGCACACAACAAGAAAATTTGCTCAATCATGTTCATAGCAGCCTTATTCATAATAGCCAGAACATGGAAACAGCCTAAGTGTCCCTCAGTAGAAGAGTGGATAAAGAAACTGTGGTACATATACACTATGGAATACTACTCAGCTATTAAAAACAAGGAATTCCCGAAATTTGTGGATAAATGGATTGAGATATTTTCTTGATAATAGAAATACTGTCATTGTCCTCTATTGTAGGCCCAGGCATATCAGGATCAGGTTTGTTAGGAAGCTTCTCCTCCTCCTCCTCCTCCTCCTCCTCCTCCTCCTTCTCCTTCTCCTTCTTCTACCATTCATGTTTGGTTCTATCATGGGTCTCTGGCCTATCCAGCTTCTGGCTCCTGGCTCTTTGCGTAGTGTCAGGTATGGGTTCCCTTTCATGACATGGTTCTTAAGATGGCCACTCCTACAATTTCTGTGCCACTGTTACCACAGCATATCTTGTAGTCAGGACAAATTGTAGGCCAAAGCTTTTGAGGTTGGGTTGATTTCCCCACTGGAAGTCTTGCCTGGCTACAAGAGGTGGCCTGTTCAGGCTCTATATCCACAATTGCTAGAAGTCTTGCTTAGGAGTTTTAGGTCATGCTCATCAATTCCTGGGCATTTCTATTGCTTTAGGTTTCTAAGTCATCCCAGATATGACCCCCACCCAATTCCATTTTCTCCCCCCAGTACTCTCTTCCTGCATAGTCTCCACAGCTGATTTCTCCTGCTCTCATCCCCACCTTCCTGTCCGAGTCCAGTCCCCCTCTCCCCATCCACAGGAGATGTTGATTCTGTTTTCCATTTGGGAAATGTTTAAGGGTAACAACTTTATTACAGAAGGTATTTAAATACCAACTTTTTTTTACAAAGGATCCATCATAAGGAACATGTGACTCATTGTTTAGATCTCCTGGTTGACACAGCTACTTGTTACTCTAACTGCTAGGAGTACTGACTGTTCTTGACTCAGCAAAGTCTCCCTTTAGCAAATATCTTTATTTCAAGAGATTCACCTTACATAAAGTTATGCTTTATTCTCGAGGCAGCCCCACAATTATCCTGGTTAGCATCAATTTTAGGGACCTAGTTCTTTGCTCTTCATTCTAGGCACACGTATCACACCATCTTCAGCATGGGGCTTCACACATGATCTCTTTAGTCTTCTATTGTCACTGTAACTATTTACTTGTCCCCTCTGTCCCATTTGCTTCTCCATTTCCTAATGATCTTGTCTTTGAGAATTTTCTTCAAGAAAACTCCCACCTGTGTGTAAATGGTTGTCTCAGAAGCTGTTCCCTGAGGCGCAAAAACAAAACAGCGCATTGGTGAACAGGAACACATAGGCTCTCAAGGCATTGGACTAGAAGCTCAGGACTGGCCTTCCTGTTTCTCTCACAATGCTCCACTTTCTAACTTTCAGATTTGCTGGTCTCCTGCTTATCTTTTAGAGATTTTTTTGGCATGTCAAACTATTAATTTAAGTTGTAGATGAAGTAGCTTTAAAAATAAACTAATTTATACAGAGACTGAGCTTAATTATCTAAAAATTATCAATAGATGAATGCTACTTAATAAGCAGGTCACCTAGCAGAGATCAAGGACAACAAATGTTTACTGTAAGGTGCACTGATTTCCACTACAATGTCCAATTTAGGTATGTTGTTACAGGAAAGATTTACATCCTATGAAGTTTTGTTTATTTCATCAATGCTGCTCCTTCTCCAGGGCTTTCCTTCTTTTTCCCTTTCTCTTCCTGTTCCTTTCTCCATTCCTCCCTCCCTCCCTCCTTCCACTTTTCTTCTTCCCTTCTCTTCTTTCATCTCTCTCTTTCTCCCTTCCTCCCCCATCCTTCTCTTCTTTCTTTGTTTATTTCTTCCTTTTTTATTTTCTTCTTTTTCTGTTTTAGAGACGAGGTCTCCCTATGTAGGCCAGGATGACCTGCACCTCACTATCTCTGCATCTCCTCATCTTGGGTGATGAATTTACAGATGTTTACCATGCTTGGCCTTTCATCAATATGCTAAGGGTACAGTAACCATGCTACTTTTCATTTCTTTACTAAGGAATTAAGGCAAGTATAGCAACATTAACAGCATCAGTTCATTGTCTTACAGTTATATCTGGGGGTACATAGGATAATGGTCTCCCAGTAAGTCTATATGCTTATCATAAGAACACCTTACCTGCTGTGTTTAGTTACTTTCTTTTTTTATCAATATGATAAAGCAAAGTAATTTATAGAAGGAAGAGTTTATTTGGTGCCTATGGTTCCAGAGGATCTGTGTCCATGATGGCAGAACAGAGGTAGCAGGCAGCAGGTTGCTGGAGCAGCAGCTGAGAGCTTACATCTTAAATCGCAACCAGGAAGCAGACATGGCTAACTGGAAATGGCAAGAGTGTTTTTAAGCCTCAAATCATGCTGCCAGTGACACACTTCTTCCAGCAGAGCCATACCTCTAAATCCTTCTCAAACAGCCACCATATTGGGGGCCAAGTATTCAAATGTTGAAAACTCATGAGCAACCTCTCATTATGACTACTCCCTGTGTAACACGCATGCATGTGGCAAGCACAATGAAGTTAAGAATGGTGACATGGAATTATTCTGGACATTGGTGGGCTCGGTGTAATTATAAAGGTTTCTGGGGGCTGGAGAGATGGCTCAGAGGTTAAGAACACTGTCTGTTCTTCCAAAGGTCCTGAGTTCAATTCCCAGCAACCACATGGTGGTTCATAACCATCTATTATGCAATCTGGGCCCCTCTTCGGGTATGAATACTGTATAAATAATAAATAAATCTTTAAAAAAAAATAAAGGTTTCTGAAAAGACAAGTGTCTCCTTATCAAAGGACATGAGATGTCATAAGCTGAGTTTGGAGATGGCCAGCTGCTGACTCAAGAATGGTCAGCAGTTTCTGAGCCTAGAAAACATGAGGAAGTACTGTACTCTGTAGATCACACTAAATAAAGACTTTTGTTGTTGCTGCTTTTTGGTTTTTGGTTTGTCTTAGTTTTTTTTTTTTTTTTTTTTTGAGACAGATTTTCTCTGTGTAACCTTGGTTATCCTAGTCCTAGAGCTAGCCCTGTAGACCATCCAGGCTGGCCTCGAATTCACAGAGATCTGCCTGCCTTTGCCTCCTGAGTGCTAGAATTAAAGGATGTGCCACCACCATCTGGCTGAACACATCTTTTTTTTTTTTTTTTTTTTTTTTTTTTTTGTCTATTTAATTAGACAGGGTAGCTAAGTCGTGGAGATTTTGGTAGCCACAGATATGTAAAACTCTTGACTCAGCCTTTTAAGGAATTTTGATTTTACTTGATCTTGATTTTACTTTATAAAATGTATTTCAGAGTTTTCACAACCAAAACTGAAGTCATTATACTTCATTACAATTCCTTAGAGTAATAGTTGAAAAGTAACACAGCAGGTTACATGTGAGATAGGTTGCCCTGTGGAGGCTTTAAAGAATAATATATTTTGTATTTTCTGATTTTTTTTGCATGTAAACACATGTGCCAGTATGAGAATACATGTATGTACATGTGTTGGTATGTGTGAGTGTAAATGTATGTTCATGCATGTGGATGCCAGAGGGTCAATCTCAGATGTCCTTACTCAGGTGCCATTCACCTTCTTTTGAGAGAGGGTCTCTCACTCTCTGGGTAGGTTAGATTGGTTGCCCAGTTAGTCCCAGGGATCTGGCTAGCTATGTATATCCATTGCTGGGGTTAACAAACCTGGCATTTTCACATATGCTCTGGGCAGTGACAACAAACCGATCCTCATGTTTCCATGACAAGCACATTACTGACGAGCCATCTTGCCAGCCTGCATGTTCCCAAGCTTTAAATCGCTTGTATCCTTGGACTCTACCCATAGTCCTTCTTGAAAGTCAGCAATACGGCATCTCTCTTGACTGATTACTACCAAGAAAGTTCAGATGATTTTTAAAGATTCTTGTGATCACATTAAACTCATCCTGCTAGCTCAAGATCTTCCATTTTATCACATGCTCAAAATATTCTCTCTCTCTCTCTCTCTCTCTCTCTCTCTCTCTCTCTCTCTCTCTCTCTCTCGCTAGGTGAGGTAAAATATATGTTTGGAAGATTAGAATTTAAAAGTATATTCTCCTTCCAACTGCAGCTTCTCATTTTACAAGAGTTAGAAGATCACATCGAAATGTAAACACATGGGACGGTACAGTACACATGAACACATCTTTCCTTTCTGGGAGAAACCTCACATTTTAATTCCTTCTTATCTATTTTGACGTGTTTTGAATTCTGTGGTAATAAATATTATTTTGATTGGGTAAATGTCCCATCAGCCCCATTCATTGAAGTTGTTAAATGCCTTTTCTGGTTTCACAAACACTCTTTCGGATCCTGGGAAATTCTAAGATGTGTCTGGCCTCAAAATGATCTCATATCCACAGATTTAGTTTCAAGTTAGGTCTTGGCTTTATCCACTTAGTAGCTGCTTCTGTAAGGAATATGTAAATGATCCAGGCACTTTTCTGGGTATTAGGAGAGCAGAGGCTAGTATAGTGTGAATGGATAGGTAGCCCTGGCCTCTGCATAGGTTAGCTGAACCTATATTTATCTTTGGAGAGATAGTGTTAAGTTTCTCACTGCCCATCTGTTTAGTTGAAAAACAGGATCATCAACCCAAAAGAATATTACTTAAGGAGTATCTTTCTTTCTTAAGAAATGTGTGTGTGTGTTCTATGATTCACATGTAGAAACCAGAGGACAACCTTTGGGTATCAGTCCTCATTCCCCCCCTTGTTTGAGACAGTCTCTTTGCCACTGCATATGACGTGCTTGCTTTTGTCGATTGGCTTGTCTCTACTTCCCATATCTCTGTAGGGGTACATTGGAATTACCAATGCTTACGTTACCATGTCTGTACACTTTTATGTGAATGCTGGGGATTTCCATTCTCATCAGGCTTGCCTAGTGCCTTAGTCACTGATCTTTTGTTGTGAAAAGTACATGACCAAGGCAACTCTTATAAAAGAAGCATTTAATTGGGAGCTTGCTTACAGTTTGAGAGGTTTAGCTCATTATAGCCACAGCAAGAAACATGGCAGCATTCAGGCAGGTGCTGTATCTGTAAGCAGAGAGGGAGAGAGGGAGAGGGAGAAAGAGACAGAGGGAGAGGGAGAGAGAGCGCCTAGGCCAGGCATAGGGTTTTGAAACCTCAGAGTCCACCCTATAATGGTACACTTTCCTCCAATGAGACCATACCTCCCAATCCTTCTAATCCTTTCAAAGAGTTCCTCTCCCTAGTGATTAAGCATTCAAATAGACGAGCCTTTGAACCTATAAGGGATATTCTTATTCAAAGCACCACTAATGTATCAAATGGATTAGTGCACATTCCTACATTATGAGCCGCATGGCTTTGATCTAATAAGTGCATCACTTTCAGTCTCAGTTTGTTGACCTAGAAAAACTAAGTAAAAATAGGACCTTGTGAGTGAGCTGCCGTTGGAATGCGGTATTAAGTAGTATTGTAATTGTTATTATTGTTACCATTAATTTTGGTGTTATCTCTTTGCTTATTTGTTTCTTTCATCCCTAGAGGGCAGTGATTAACATAATAATCTTGTTACAGGTGATAAAAATTTCTGGATGCAGGGATGAAGAAGAATTAAAGTGGATTTAAATGGAATTAATCTGCCTTTTTAGTCCTGCTCATCTAAAATATGTTAAATATTAACTTTATTACTTGGTATGCTAGCTATATTTTATGTAACAAAGGGGAAGGATGCACTGAGTAATTAGAAACTAAGAAATGGGATCTCCGTCCCTCAAAACAAGCGTATCCTGCCATATTTGTACTAGGTAGAGATAGGCAAACAGGAGTCTCCTCTCTTTCCTTCATGGCATCACACTGGTCCTGTGCTTAGCCACCTGTGACTCAGAGCTATAAAGGTATGAGAAAGGACCTAGAGTACTTCCTTTCCGTAGTAAGCCTATTCCCAGAGTCTGACTTTGTGTGTCACTAGATACTCAGTAACATTATCTCTGGCAAATGCTTGGAAGAAACAGGACACTCATTACCTAGGGTGAGAATGGGCTGTTGGAAAACCTGAAAAGGAAAAGGAAAGGGAGGAAAGGCTCAGGACAACTAACTAACTAACTCTCTCTCTCTCTCTCTCTCTCTCTCTCTCTCTCTCTCTCTCTCTCTCTCTCTCTCTCTCTCTCTCTCTCTGTGTGTGATGATGTAGTGGTGCTGGGTTATCCTAAATGCTCGACGACTGAGCTTTGTCTCTGGCCCTGGGCCTAGAAGAGATTTTGTGCCTTTTCTAGTCTTTTGATGATTGTTCAAGAGAGTTCATAATATATATACATATATATATATATATATTAGAGAGTCAAAAAGAGTCTTTATCTTTTCCATTAATTAATTCATTTACTTCACATCCTGATGACAGCTCCATTACTTCCTCTCCTCCCAGTGCTCCCCCAAGGCCTCTTCACCCATTTCCCCTCTCCCTAGAGAAATGGAGCCTCCCATGGATATCAAGCCTCCTTGGCATATCAAGTTGCACAAGGACTAGGCGCATCTTCTCCTATTGAGGCTAGACATGGCAGCTCAGTTAGGGGAAAGGGATCCAAAGGCAGGCAGCAGAGTCAGAGGCAGCCTCCACTCCAGTTGTTAAGAATCCCACCTGAAGACAATGTTGCACATCTGTGACATATGTGTAGAGGTTCTAGATCCATCTCAGGCATGCTCTCTGGTTGGTTGTTCAGTCACTGTGAGCCCCTATGGACTCAGGTTAATAGATTCTGTATGTTTTCTTGTGGTGTCCTTGACCTCTCTGGCTCCTTTAATCCTTCCTCATCATCTTCCAAAAGATTCTATGAGCTATGCCTGTTTGCCTGTGGGACTCTGCATCTTTTTCCATCAGTTTCTGGGTGAAGATTCTCTGATAACACTCACGTTAGGCTCCTGTCTGCTAGGCTTTTGTCTGCAAATATAGTAAAATGTCACTGATAGTGTCATGGGTAGGCTGTCTCTCAGGGCATGGGTCTCAAGTTGCACCAACCATTGGTTGGCCTTTACATTAATTTATGCTCCATATTTATCTCCCCATACTTTGTAGGCAGGACAAATTTTTGATAAAAAGTTCTGTGGCTGAGCTGGTGTCCCTATCTCTCCATTGAAAGACTTGCGTAGTTACAGGAGGCAGCCAAGAATTCCTTCTTTTTCTATTTACAATATAACAACAGTGCTTGCAATCACCTAAAGTTAACTACTCTTCTTGTGTACTAGCTTCCATGCTTTTGGTTCATCAAGGATATTGCCCCAACAGGATCTCCTAGCTCTCACACACCAATTTTCCCCTCCTTAGGCCATTCCCATCACCATGCAAGCATTATGACTTTTAGCTCATCTCAAAAATCAAAGAAAATGCAAACAAAACTTAGATCATAAATTATACCAATGACTTAAAATAAAATTTCTCAAATGTGAAAAGGGTATAGTGGCTATTCTTTAAAGCTCTCATGAATTGGGAATCCAACATGAATTATTTTAGGTGGGAAAGATGAATTCTAGGATATATTTTATGAATATGGGAAATGTGAATGAAATGAGAATATTCTAACATTGGTAGCTAACAGTGTTTGGAGATGGTACTATTCCCCGTATTTTGGCACTATTCTTCATGCGTATACTTCTGTGTTAGTTTCAATTTCTCCACAATTAAAAGAACACTTAAAATATTTTAATTGTAATTTAAAATATTTTATATGCTTACTTTATTCCTAGATTCCATGGGTCATCCTTAGTTACCCTTTCATGAACAATATAAAAAATGATCCTTGATACACAACTTTGCTTGTCTTTCACATCAACACAATCTTCTGATTTTCTTTTCTTCTGAAATGCATTAGCCTATTCTCCTTTATTGCTTAAGTTTGGAGAAATCCAAGGGTCAGTTACTATTATTTCACTTTTCAATTTATATTTTCTCCTGTAAGTATTTGATCAGTTTTTAAAGATTTGAAAAGCATATATAACCATTAAATTTTAAGCGTCAATACATGAAGGGATGCTAGCCAACCTGAGCTTGGCAAACATGGCTCTGAAAGGCTTTGCCTTTCTTTCCCATTCTCTTTGTCTTGCTAAAAAAAACCATGATATTCCTAAAAGTAGTCACCAAGGTCCAGGTATCAAAATATTAATGCCCAGCAATCAAAAGCCCTCTTTGGCTCACCTAACTAACACTACCAATTAAAATTAAACACCTCATCCTAACATGGGGGATTAACCTTTTAAACCGCCATTTTCCTATGAGCCTCATCTGTCTCCTCTCTATCCAGAGGCAGTCCTTTATTCCCAACAGGACAAATATCCCAGACTGCTCTCCCTTGTTCACTTTCCATTCTCCATCATCCATGTCCTGTCTTTGTTTTTATTCCCTGCCTTTTGTCTCTCTTGGGCAAATAAATCTCCTTTGTGCTAACTTGGTCGTGGGGACTCTGAGCTGATACTGCCTATTCCATCCATCTATCTATTTATCTATCTATCTATCTATCTATCTATCTATCTATCTATCTATTCATCCATCTATACACGTGTTCTAAGTCTACACTTAAGTGTAGATTTCACCCTAAATATATCAGACTGAACACTTGCTGTAACAGATTTTTTCCATGAAACTTCTCTTCAATTTCATCAATGCAGTTGTTCTGGCCCAAAAATATTTCCATCATTTCCTGGTCTTATATGTTTCTTGTATATTTCTAAAATTTAGTAGGAAATCTTGTTTGATATATTTTCAAAAATACCCAGATACCGAATTTTTCTATCTATACTGGCTATGACTATCCTGGGGCCACCACATTCCTTTCTATTATTTCTACATCATCTCATAGTAGGCCTTCTCCTTCATTCATTCTCAGCAGAGAGACACTTGTGATCCTTTAAAAATGTGAGTCATAGCCAATCTCCCAAAATGCTTCAATGGACGGGGTAGTGGTATGAATGAGATTGGGCCCATACCCAGGGGTCCCGCTCAAACTACGGCACCAGCCAAGGACAATACAGGCTGTAAACTTCAAACCCCTACCCAGATCTAGCTAATGGACAGGACATTCTCCACAGTTGTGTGGAGAGTGGGATATGACTTCCACACGCACTCTGGTGCCTCATACTTGAGCACATCCCCTGAATGGGGAGACCTGGTGGCACTCAGAGGAAGGATAGCAGGCTACCAAGAAGAGACTTGATACCCTATGAGCATATACAGGGGGAGGAAATCCCCCTCAGTCACAGTCATAGGGGAGGGAAGAAAGGGAAAAATGAGAGGGAGGGAGGAATGGGAGGATACAAGGGAGGGGATAACCACTGAGATGTAATATGAATAAATTAATAAAAAAATATTGGGCCCATAAGCTCATATATTTGAATGCTTGGAGAGTGGCATTAGGAGGTGTGCCCTTGTTGAAGAAAATGTGTCCCTGGGCTTAGGCTTTGGGATTTCAGAAGATCAAGCCAGGCACAATATCACTCTCTCTTCCTTCTGCCTGCTAAAACAGATCTAAAATGTTTGGCTCCTTCTCCTACACCATGCCTGCCTGTGTGCTGCCATGCTTCCTGCCATGCTGATAATGGATTAAACCTCTGGACCTATTAGCCAGCCCAATTAAATGCTTTCCTTTATAAGAGTTGCCATAAACTGTGCTTGGTGGCTCACGCCTTTAATCCCAGCCCTCGGGAAGCGGAGGAGACAGGTGGATCTGCTGTGAGTTTGAGGCCAGCCTGGTCTATGAAGCTAGTCCAGGAGAGCCAAGACTACACAGAGAAACCCTGTCTCAACTCCCCCCCAAACACAAAAACAAAAAAACAAAACAAAAAAACCCAAACCAAAACCAAACCAAACCAAACCAACCAAAAAAAAAAGTTGCCATAGTCACGGCATCTATTTACAGCACTAGGACACTAGCACTAAAATAGACTGGGTCACTAATATGTTATCAATTTAATGTTATTTGTATTTCCAGATGTTTGGTATTGTATTCTATGGATTAAAGGAACTTTTCAAATTGTTAGGTAGTGGAGCTATTTATAGCAGAAAACAACTCGGTGTCTCCCACTTGACTTGGAGTAAAAATCAATGCCATTACAACAGCCTCTAAGGCTCTTCACAATATGCTCTCCACTGCTTTTCTGATCTCAGTTCCTACTCCTCCTACCTTGCACACCCTGCTCTAGACAGACTTGCTGATTGTTTCTGAAACACATTCGCCTCTCTCTCACCATATGGCCAGCATGTCACTCACCTTCTGCCTCTGGCAGAACTTGCTCCTCGTGATTAACACTTTCTCTAAGCTTTTAACCACACATCATTTTCTTAACGCAATCTACCTTTACCATGTACTTTACAACTAAGAAGGCTCCTAACCATATCTCTTATCTCAATTTTTCACTGTAAATAGTACCAATTTTTTTTCATTTTCTTTATGACTTGTGTTTAGATATTGTCCTTACACCCTTGGTATAATATAAACTTTATATATTAAGAAACACTTGTTTCTTCCTCTGATATATTGCACAGGCCCAAGCAATGCTTGGCACACAGTATGGCTTCATAAACTCATGTGGAATTAAATCTTTATAGAAACACTACATTTAACACCGTGCTGTAGAGTGGGCTCATTTATCTTCCACACTAAATTGCAACTTCCATTACACAGAGACTATCCTATTCATCATTTTTGTAAACTGTACTCTTGAGGCACAGCTTAAAGATCTTAAAAACTGACCTTCTTACAGCAATCAGTGTCTTCTCCTTCTTGCTTGTGAGGACTGAACCCATCCATGGTCTTGCACATGCTACTCAGGCACCCTTCCATGTGTTACACTGAGCCCGACAATGAGCGTTGATAGTTGTCCACGGTTGTGTTAACATTGCTTTAATCATGAAACAAAATACATTTGTTACATGAAGTATTCTGTCCCTGTCTTTTTATAGTTCACATTTTCACCTTTTCTTCCCTGCTACACGCCACTATGTTTATTAACTTTATATTTGCTTCCCTTTTAGTGCCTTATAAAAGGAACCAGGAGTATATAGCCTTTCAAGTTTGACTTCTTTCCTTTAGTGTATTAGTTGAGATTCGCCCACAGTATGCATCTCATCATTCATTATGCTAATATGGATTATTCTGTTGCATCATCATATCACAGTTTGCTTATCTATTTGCCAGTTAATGGACATTCAGCTATTTTCCAGCTCTTGGATATGAAAAATAAATATGTTATTGTTGAGTAACAATTTCCTCCAAGAACTGAAACATCCCATTCTGCAGGAAGCTCTATAAACAGAAAACTAAATAGTGTGTTCCAGGTTCCTAACTTTTGTGAGCTGTCACCCATGCCATGATGGGCCTTGGTAATACAGTTGTCTCTGAGTCATTTCTGCTTCTTTAAGTAATCCCTCACCAATACTCTAGTAAGTAACCCCATTGGTGCACCAAGTTGGACTTTGGTGGTGCCTGTACTTTAATCTGTTGTGGATTCCTTATCTAGAGTGAGTAGATGTGCATAGTGTCTCCTCCGGAAAAGTTTTGTCACACAACAGTTGTAAAGAAGGGTAGAGTTCTTTATCTGAGTGTATGTCCTTTCCCTTTGATAGTGAGCAGCAAGTGTTTTATTTGCATGAAAGTACAGAGTGTTTTCTAAAGTTTGAATATTGTTCATGTTACTGCTAGCAATTAATGATGACAGTTCTTTCCATGTTAGCATTTGTAGTTGGTGTATACTGAGATTTCTTTCTGGTTGTTAAACTTCATTCCCTTGATGACTAATAATACAAAGTTTCATCTTAGCGTGTTTAGTTTTTCCAAGTCATAAGCATATATTCTCTCTCTCTCTCTCTCTCTCTCTCTCTCTCTCTCTCTCTCTCTCTCTCTCTCTCTGTCTGTCTCTCTCTTTGTCTCTGTGTGTGTGTATGTGTGTGTGTGCGCATGTGGATGCAAATGTATGTGTTTTGGAGAGTTTCTTTTACAGTGCTGAAGACTGAACCCAAGTAGGCAAATGCTCTACCATTGAGCTGCATATGCAGCCTTCACATAGATACTTCAGTGGAGTGTCTTTGCAAAGCCTTTACATATTTTATTGAGTTGGTTTATTATTCTTTTGCTGGTGGCCTGTTTTTCTCATCTTTCAAATAAGATCTTTTCTTTTCTTTCTTTTTTTTTTTTAATGATTTATTTTTACACATACACATGCAATTATATTTTGGTTGATTTTTTTTTTTTGGTTTTTTTTTTTTTATTAATTTATTCTTGTTACATCTCAATGTTTATCCCATCCCTTGTATCCTCCCATTCCTCCCCCCCCCCCTTTTCCCATTATTCCCCTCCCCTATGACTGTTCTTGAGGGGGATTACGTCCCCCTATATATTCTCATAGGGTATCAAGTCTCTTCTTGGCTACTTGCTGTCCTTCCTCTGAGTGCCACCAGGTCTCCCCCTCCAGGGGACATGGTCAAATGTGAGGCACCAGAGTACGTGAGAAAGTCGTATCACACTCTCCACTCAACTGTGGAGAATATTCTGACCATTGGCTAGATCTGGGAAGGGGTTTAAAGTTTACCTCCTGTATTGTCCTTGGCTGGTGCCTTAGTTTGAGCGGGACCCCTGGGCCCAAATCTGCCTATCATATTGTTCTACTTGTAGATTTCTAGGACCCTCTGGATCCTTTTATTTTGCTGTTCTCCCATGCGTCTCTCATTTAGAGTCCCAATAGGATGCCTTCCCCTCTGTCCCAGTTTCCTGGTAAGTGAAGGCTTTTGTGCTCAGTTCCATCCTAGGCACCACCTCAGCTCAGCGGCAGCTCCCCTGCGGTGACACAGTCAGGGCGGAGCACTTGTTCCACCACTGGTGCTAACTCAGAGCAGCCGCAGTTCTCCTGCTGTGGCACAGGCTGGACAGAGCTTTCGGTTCCACCAGCTCTAAGACTCTGGTTGGACACAGTGTGCAGTTTGAATCCAGAATTCCTGGCTGAGATTGGTGGTCAGTTCGGGCCCTGAGTCAATAACTGACCACAGCACGCACTTTGGGCCAAAAGGCCCTAGTGGAGCTTGGTGCGTAGTCCCAGCCCAAAAATTCTGGCTGGACCCTGTGTGCATTTTGGGCCCAAAATCCCTAGCTGAGCTTGGCAGACGGTTCAGGCTCTGAGAATCTAGCTGAGTTCTGCCCGTGGTTCGGTCCCAGTGCTCCTGGCTGGACTTGGCAGGGAACACAGAAGGCTGTGGATACCTTGGCCTGACCCAACGCTCATTCAGAGACCCAGAACAATTGCAGGATCCACAGCAGAGGGGGCAAATAAGATCTTTTCAATAAGAGAAGATGCAATGTGGGATGACATTAAACATATCAGACATTTCTCTTATGATCTGTGTTTTGCTTTGGGATGTCTGAGTATCAAGACATACATGCATTTCCTTCTACGTGGTATACTGGACACCATATAGTTAGAGCTCCCATATCAAGACCTGGGTTGCATTTTTAACTATTTTTGTAAATTTAAGAACTATGAAACCCATCCTTCTGTAGAGGAGCTCAATCTTTTTCTCCACTGAATACTTGTACACATATTGAAATTTAATTGATCTTATGCATAGTGTTCTGTTCCTGACCTCTGTGCCTGATTTACTGAGTTTTACCTTCATTTTCACACCAATACAACAGTCTTTTGCTTTGAATGTGACTTTGGTATAGGTAGTATTTGGCCTATAACTTTGTTCTTCAAAATTATTTCTTATGTGGGCTGATAAAATGTCAAAATGAGCTTGTTGAGTTCTTCAGGAATGTTTGCTGGCATGTTGATTTTGATTAAATTTAATTGAATGATCAATCAGAGGAGACATGACATGTTGTCAGTGTGCATCTTCTAACTTGCTAACGTAGTGTGACTCTCCACTCACAAAGTCTATGTCTTTAAGTGTCATGTGGCAGAATTAACTTCCAGAGTGGGGCTCTCAGACCCATTTCTTATCTCTTTTTTAAAATTAGTTGTTCTCATGTAATTGGAATGTTATTTTTAAATTTTGAGTTTTTAGTTATTTATTATAAGTAACATGAAAATATCTGTGGTTTTCTGATGTTTCCCATTCTGTTGCATCTGTCACTTTGCTGGGTTCTGTTGTTATCTCTGGTAGCATTACTGTAGATACCTAGGGATTTTCTAAGTAGCAACTATGCAGTCTCTGAGGAGGCTGGTTTAGTTATTTATTTCTAGTCTGTAAGCTCTGTGTTCACACATGAGCACATTAACTCTGGCTTTATGTGACTAGAAGTAGTGAGAGTCAATCAACCTGTTGTTGTTTTTTATTTCTTTCTTTCTGGTTTTACAGAAAGTGCTTCAGTATTTTCCCACAGTCTCTATGTTAATAGTTATTTTCCACATATTCTTTTATGATTGGGAGATTTCCTTGTATATATGTCTGGTTTAGAATTTTTGTTATGAGTGAATTTCTAGTTTTCTCAAATGTTCTTTTTTTTCTATCAGTACTGCTTATATTTCTGTTTTCCTTAGATTGTTAATATGGTTATTTAATTGTTCTTTAAAGATTATTGAACTGAATTTGTCTTCTTAGCATATGCGTAGGCTGTGATGTATAGTTCTTTATGTTGTTTTACTTTAGTACTAATAATTTTGAAGGTTTTTAAAAATATATTTTATTTATTTATTTCATGTATATAGTGCTCTATCTGCATATATACCTGCATTCCAGAAGAGGGCATCAGATCACATTATAGATGGTTATGAGCCACCATGTGGGTGTTGGGTATTTAACTCAGGACCTCTGGAAAAGCAGTCAGTGCTCTTAACCCCTGTTATTGCATTTTTATTTATGAAATATTTCTTCTATAGTTTATTTTATTAAGGTATACATTTTCTGCTTCTAGTAATAAATAAATGTTGGCCTAATGAGTTTTAGGTATAGCTTTATCGTTTCCTTTCTAAAAGAATTACCTAAAATTATATTCTTTCCTTACTATTTTATTTCATTCTCTGAAATTGTATTGACCTAAAGATTGCTTTGTAGTTGATTTCAAATTTATGGTATATCTAGGGCTATTATATTTGTATATTATCTATTCCATTCATCAGTTTGTCTTCTGTTTTTCATCTGACTTATGTCTGCATTGTATTAGTCATATATTCTAAACATTTTATCCAGTGGTCCCTTCACTTAAGTTGTGGGAAGCTGAAGCTATCACCCTAGCTAAGATGGCGCCTGGCAACCTGCCAGGCAGGATGACTTGCAATTCTGCTCCTGATAAACAAGTCCTTATTTGGGTTGTGGGCCGTGCTTTGCTCTGACATATGCATCCCGCCTTGTCGGGAACCAATTGGAGCTACCGACGTAAGGGCTGCTGATTGGTTGAGGCAGAGGATATAAAGGGGCGGGGGAAGAGAAGCGAGCGGGAGGAGAAGCGAGCGAGTGGGAGAAGAAGAAGCTTGCTGAAAAGGCTTCTGAATAAAGTGCCTAGAGAAGAACGCTTTCTGCTGGTCGGAAGGGACGCGACATTAAGTCATATCTGGGTCCAGTTTTGTAGATTGCTGATTGTTTGAAAATTAATCTATTTTAACCAATACTTTGTCTCTTATTTTTTATTGCCTAAATTGTATAAGAAGATTAACTGAGATAAATATTATTTATGCTTTGCAATTATCATAAACTGTTTCTTGTCAGAGGCATAGAGAAACCAGTCCCAGTAGTTTAACTGAGCTGGAGTTGTTGCTACGGTTACTTTGCTGTGTCCCAGACATTACCTCGTGTAAGACATTATGATGGTAAGAATGTGGCACATTCAGGTTGAAGCTGGAATATTCTTAGGACAAGTTCTGCCCTTCTAGGGCATGGTGAGAATGGAGTTGTAGCTCTGGTTTTTCCAATTCCATTCTTTCTCAAATCTATCCTGCTTTAGTGGACTAAGCCTGTAAGATAGATGGCTCCTTTACTCTCTCACCTTTCCTAGCATAGATCGCCACTGTATTTTCTTCTTTTAAAAATTTTTCCATGTGTAGGTGTTTTGTTTATATGTATGTTTCTGTAACACTTGTGTCTAGTGTTGAGGGAAGCCAGAAGATGTCAGTGCCACTGCAATTGGGGTTGCAGATGGGACATGTGGATGCAGGGGATGGAGCCCAGGGCCTCTAGAAGAGCAGCCAGTGCTCTTGACCACTGAGCCATCACCTCATGTCCTGCCATTGCGTTTTGTCTGTTTAAGTCTCTTAGTGGTGATATTGGTAATCACCTATGACTTTATCCCTGATTCAGTCTCTCATCTAGCCTGAGGAGTTTGCTTTGCCATCCTTTATGTCTGTTCATTGGACATCAGCCCAACTCTGCCTCATGTCTTAGGAGGAGGAGGAGGAGGCTGGTTTTTTCTACTGCCAAGATTTCTGTCTTTCTTTTATGGCCCTCAACCTCTGCTTTGTCTTAGCATTCAATCCTGAATATAAGTGCATTTCTTCCTTTACCTCTAGGTTTTTATTCTTTTTCTGTTTAGGTTCAGTGGTGTGTGTGTGTGTGTGTGTGTGTGTGTGTGTGTGTGTGTGTGTGTGCGCGCGCGCACGCGTGCATAAGTACTTTATATACTACCTGTCAACTAATGACATGTTTGGGTGTAGGAAGATCTGGAGACGAGTGCTTCCCAGCCTTTTCCGGCCATCTGGTCCTAACTGTACACCAATGGTCCTGCGTGTGGAATGAAACTGTTGGGTCTAGGGTTTTATTTTTAAGAGAATGATTCCCCACATCATTCTTGGAAACAACTGGAAAGTGCTGTTAAATTGTTAGTGATTATGTATAGTGACTTCCCTATGTTTGAGGCTAAGAACTTAGGAATCATAAGGTCTCACATGGGCACACAGTTATTGCATGTATGATGCTCCCTATCTTCATGGTTTGGGAACCATTGCTGAAGAAAGGCAAGCATGATTGTAAGAGCCAGATGAGTCCCGAGAAACAGTGCTTTGTACATGTCAGGGCTTTTATGTACATGCTCTCACAGCAGCTGCAACTGCGTTTACAAGTTCCATAGGAGAACAAACCACCCAAAATCCCAGCATGGACGGGAAGGGCTCATGAAGTCCCATCCCCTGCTGATGAGCTTTTGACAATTGATGGCACTGGGAGGGAGGAGGCGGGGCTCGATTGACTTTAGTGCTGCAGATCCCGGTTGCTCTCATGCTCCAGTGGATAGCCCCACACCCAAGTACATACGTGCATGCTAAATAGACTCAGTGGGTCTGCAAAAAGTCCAGGAAGTTTGGAGGTAAATGCTGTTGGGGTCTATGAAGAAGCTGGAGGGTAAGGAATAGGGGTTGGATTTGATCGAATCATTATATACAGTAAAAATTCCTTAAAAAAATGAAAATTAGTCGTGTCTTTCTCACTTCTGTGGTTGGCATCTCTGTTATCTTTTTCCTCCCTTTTTTGTCCTCTCAGTTTTTCAAGACAGGGTTTCTCTGTGAATCAAACCCTGGCTGTTCTGGACTTGCATTGTAGGCCAGGCTGACATTGAACTCACTGTCATCTGCCTGCTTCAGCCTCCTGAGTGCTGGGATTAAAGGCACACAGCACTGTGACCAGCTAGCTCGCATGTCTTTCTCCCATGCTTGGTCAAAGGCAGAAAAATTTGGACTTCTCAAGTCTCCCAGACAAATTCTCATGTTTTCAGATTCTGCCTACTTGCCTAGATGATAGGTGTAAGCAAGGTTATGGTTTTATAGACTGAATTTCTCTAATTATTAATTAGAATGGGAGTAACACGTTATGGTGGATATCTTTCAAAGATTATTTTTATTTTATGTGTATGGGTATGCGTGTTTATTTGTGTATTACGTGTGCAGGTTCCCACAAAGGTGAGAAGAGGCAATGGAACCCCTGAAACTGGAGTTACAAGTAGTTGTGAGGCACCCTGAGTGGGTGCTGGGATCTGAATTAAAGTCCTCTGCTAGTTCATCAAGTGCTTTTAGCTACCTAGACATCTCTCCAGCCAGAGCCCGTGTACATCTTAAGGAGAAGGAGAACTATGATTCTCCTCTGTGTGCCCTAATTTTGTACTTCTAATTATAGGGGGATTCTAACCATCATTTGTAATATATATTTAGAAATGTACTTAATTTAAGAAGTCCTCTGGAAAATCCCTGAAATGTAGATTTAAATTTTTACTTTATACATTTTTAGATGTATCCAACTGTAAAGACCTCAAACAGTTGCCCTATGATCAATAATATAGAACATTCCTGGCAACCCCTACACTCTCTTTCAGGATTTCCTGTGCCCAATATGTTCTTTCTCCTTCAGTCCCTTCCCACACTGTTCCCCTGGCTTTGCCTCATCTATCGGCTCTCATTCCTTTTATAGACCCAACTGCAGTGCCACATGTCTCAAATTCTAGGTCAAATATGTCTGAACCACTTCACAACCTTTTCTCATCTCCACTACATTCTCACATAGAACTTCATTCCTTTCCTTCACCTTAGTCTGCAATTCAGAGACACGTTTGATTACTTGTTTAATTAGCCTCTTCTCTGTAGCTGTACTGGCTCAGACCCTGTCTGTGCTGTTCACTGTGTTGTTGGCACAGTTTAGCTAGTACTCTATACTTCGCTTAATGCACAGCAGTTGCTCAGAGTTTGTTGAATAAATAAAATTCTTGCAAGGTGCAGACTGGGAAGGGAGAAACAATTATTTCTAGAAGGAAAGAAATTCAATGCTGCTTTCCAAGGCAAGTTTTGGCAAAGGGAAAACTGAAGGGCACTTCTGAGAACTGGGATCCAAGGCTAGAGTTCAATCAAGCTTTGTGTAGGTATTTTCTTCAAATCTGCTTGCCAGTTTCTTAGTGAGGAAGGACGTAATATGTGCTTTGAGTTTACTTTCTTCTGTTAACATACTGAATGAAATGTCCGCACATGATGAGGTTTTTATGTGTGGTCATGTTTCATGCACACTGACCTCAAGAACTCAATGACCTACTGAGGTGAGGGAGGGAGGGAGAGAGAGAGAGAGAGAGAGAGAGAGAGAGAGAGAGAGAGAGAGAGAGAGAGAGAGAGAGAGAGAGAGAGATATAAAATGGAGCATTATAATGGCCTTCTATTTTTTTTAATTGAAAAATAAATTCATCCATATTACATCTCAATTGCTATCCCATCCCGTGCATCCTCCCATTCCTCCCTCCCTCCCGCTTTCACCTTATTCCCCTTCCCTGTGACTGTGACTGAGGGGGACCTCCTCCCCTTGAATATGATGCTAGGGTATCAACACAGTGTTTCATAATTACCATCCTTCCTGAAGAAAGGGTTGCTTACTTAATAAATAGTTTGTAAAATCAAGATTACTCTTTGAAGAAAAATAAAATACAGTTTTCACCTAACACTGCCAAATTGGAGCTCAGGTAGATTAATCCATAGCAACTAGTAAACTCTCTTATAGGGAACTGGTTTTGTGTCTGAAGAGTAAGAGGAAAGATTTCCTGGATAGGGGATGGGGAAATCGCTCAGAGAGTAAAGTGCCTACTACCTGATCATGAGGATCTCTTCAGATTTCCAGCACTCATATAAAAACGCTGGGTGCGGTCATGTACAGGTGTGGGTGAGTAATAGGAAGTGACATGGTATGATGAGTAAGGCAGGAGCTCATTGGTCAGCCAGTGTAGCCAATGGGTGAGCTCCATAGCCAGTGAGAGGCCATTTCAAATAAGGTGAGGAGTGAATAAGGAAAACACTTAATGTTCTCCTCTGGTCTCAACATACACATGGCAACATATGCTACACACACACACAAGATTTCATAGAGCAAAGAAAAAAAAACAAAAGCCATGAGATTAAAAATAATTTGATAATTTAAAAATTAGCATCTCTTTTAAATTATGGATATTATTAACAAGAGTAACATTGATATAGAAACATGAAAAATTTAAATATTGTCCTAAAGATTATACACACAGACACAGACACAGACACACACACACACTCACACACAGACCATGAGATGAACTTCCAGATAAATAATAAATGTACAGAAAATCCACAATGAGATGTAAGTAGGGCAGTTGACTGTTCTATCAAAGATTATATGACATAAAAGGATGTTCCACAGGCCTGCTTTGGGAGCTCATGAAAAGGAGAAAAGAGAAAGTCTGGATGGGTCCATGGTAGGGAGAATTGAGCAGGTCGTGAACAGCTAGTTAGGGGAAACCAATTGTTGGGGAACAACTAGCTCTGGGACCCAGCTGTTGAGGAGAGGTTGAGGAATGGAGGAAAAAAAGAAATACTAGACATAGGCATATGTAGTACAAACTGAAAGGTCTTAGAGCCCAGGAGACTTTCACCTTTCTGTCTCTCAGTCTGTTACTCCTTGTGCCAACCTCAGTACTTTATTTAAAGTGAAGTTCAATTTTTTTTATTACACATTACATCATGATTTTTCTCATCTTTTAGAATCAATAGGGCATTCAAAAATCAGGAAATCAAGAGAGCAGCCTGAGAAAGAAACACAAACAGTTCTATATAACCTACAATAAAGCATACAGCAAAAATCAATCAATATCCAAATACTGGTCAGTATGACTTGATTATTATTTCTTAAACAATACTTGGTGAAGTTTAATCATAAATTTACCTGAGCTAAAGTCATTGTGTTTTCATGATTGTCATAGCAAAATAGCTTGAGGTAAACATTCTGAAATACAGAAAAAAAACTTGACTTAGTCCCAATCCCAAACCAACAGGTATACTATTCAAGCCCAGGCTAACTGCCAAGGGGTTCTTTATTATAAAATATCTATAAAGCACAACATTCCAAGCATGCCTTCTATTGCTCTCAAAGCAAATTCTAAAGAAAAATTTCTACAGCTTACAGTATCTAGCTAGGTACTGTCATGTCATGGTCCTAACTTTCTTCCAAGCAGTTTCTGCCTGACTACACACAGTCAGAACAAAAACTCTCATAGTCTCAAGCCTTTGGTCAGATGCCTTCTTTCAGTATTCTTTATGAGAAAAAGTTTTCCCTGTGTGAATTTCATTAGGGCTCATAGTCAAAGTAAGAAATAGAGAGGTTTAGGAGAAAAGTCAGATTTCAAGGTAGTTTTTATGCAGAATTCACCTGGACTATACATAATGGCAGTGGTGATCAGCCTGAAATCTTAGGAACTTTGTCAAGTAGAGCCTCAACAGCTGTTTTGGCTCTCTAGAGATCATACTGGACAATTGGAGGTCTCTGGATATTTGTCAAGCAAAGTCTCTTGCCCTCATACCTGTGACAGGGATGTAATGGGATCATGTAATGTCTGTGACAGGGATGTAATGGGATCATGTAATGTCTGTGACAGGGATGCAATGGGATCATGTAATGTCTGTGACAGGGATGTAATGGGATCATGTATAGATGAACCATGGGAGATGGACTCTCTGTTGTAGGATGCATCAGTGAGAACCCAAAGCTTTTAGAGGTGGTGGATTATGAAACAATGCATAGTGGAAAAAATAGTAATAAAGCTAATAGTAGCAACACTCAGAAAGTATTTACTACATGACAATCATTATGTTGGGCTAATGCTAACCCTGAAAGATGAGATATATATGGTCTGATAGTGACTGGAAGTGCTGAGTTTGAACATGTGCCACCCAGTTTTAGAACTCATTTTCTGAAACAGTTGCTATATGTGTAAGAACTACAATGTGAGCTGTCTATGATGAACAGAAATAAAATTTCATGCATATCACAATGCATATTTTTGTAGGATACATTAGTAATGTATTATATTGAAGAATGTTAGAATACTAGTATAAGGGTGTTACTATGTTGTGAGGTATCCACCAGAGAAGACTACTTAGTTCAAGAGATTAGAAAGTTTTCATTAGCTAGCTAGTGAATACATTGTGTGTTTGGGATTGCAGTGCATTCCAGAACCTTTCTGAAGGTGAGCTTTTAAGCACAAAAAAAGACATCCTGGGTTGAAACACCCCAGTTAAAAAAAAAAAACCAGTTAGCTAGAAGCAGAACTACAGAAACCAAACCAAAACAACCCCCTTCCACACAGGCTTGGGGACTTTCCAAGGACTATGGACTTTGATGGATTAGGTCTTTGTTTTCATTTTGGCAGGTGTGTTCATGCTGGGGTTCATGACCTCAGTGGTACTTCCATCTTGGCATCAGTGTGCAAAGAATTGGACGCTTATACCATTTTCCAGTGGTTCTATAAGTCGTAGTGTGAACTCATCTTGGGGTTCTATCATCTCCTTGCACTGGTGAACAGGATTTGTTTTTGTTTTACATTGAACAAGGAGGGTCCTGTAGTGAGAACTAAGAGCAAAAGGATTAATGGACTAGCCATGGCTATAAGTAGAGTAATTAACTGGTAGGTGGTTGGGGGGCAGGAGAACAAAGATGGTTACCAGTTGTTAGATTATTGACCTTCTTCTTCTTCTTCTTCTTCTTCTTCTTCTTCTTCTTCTTCTTCTTCTTCTTCTTCTTCTTCTTCTCCTCCTCCTCCTCCTCCTCCTCCTCCTCCTCTTCCTCCTCCTCCTCCTTCTTCTTCTTTCTTCTTCTTTCTTCTTCTTCTTTCTTCTTTCTTCTTCTTGCAAGGTTATTTTTGATCAAGACTAAAGCTTTTCTGATTATTTAATTATGACTGATTGGCACAGAAGCAGCAATTTTTTCCCAGCGCCATACAGAGACCCTCATAAAGATGGGGTTCAATCTTCTTCGATTCTGAATAACAGCCTGGGCTACGGAATCTAACTGGGCTTCCATATGGGAAGCAGAATCTTCTAGATGGCCCAGGTCTATGTCCTTTTGAACACTGAGTTTCTGTCTTAGGGTTTCATTGCTGTGAAGAGACACCATGAGCACAGCAATTCTTATCAAGGACAGCAGGAAATATGGCAACATGCAGTCAGATATGGTGCTGGAGAGGTAGCTCAGAGCTCTACACGGGGATCAATAGGCAGCTGGAAGTGATGGTGAGCCACTAGGTCTGGCTTGAGCTTCTGAAACCTCAAAGCCCATACCCCAGTGACATACTTTGCTCCAACAAGGCCACACCCACTCCAATGTCACACCCACTCCAATGTCACACCCACCCCAAGGGCACATCTCTGATAATGCCACTCCCTATGAGTGTGTGGGGCTTTTTTCATTCAGACCACCTGAGTTCCTTAATGTTTTTATTTCCCATAACTAGGGCTGAAGTTCCAACTGCAGCAGAGCCCACAATACCTGCTGTAGGGTAAAATGTCAGAACTCACTTTTGGGTTTAAAAATCTACTGAACCCCTCCAATCCCGGAGCTCAAAATCTCACTGGGCCCCGAGCTTGCCACAAAATCAGGTCTTAAAATCTCACTAATCCTCACCCTGGACATCTCCACCCTAGAAAATAACCCCCACCCCGAAACCCTATATAAGCCTGTTTCCTGCTCAGTCCCTTGCTGCTTCTTCCCTGAACAGAGGCAGCATCATTCGGGTGTCTTTCTCATTAAATTTCTTGTGTGAGGTTTGTTGTGTGGTGTGACTTTGTGGTATTCCTTGAGTGTGGACTTCCAGGAGACCTTTCCCCTCAGAGCTGCAACACTTGCACTGGGGAAGGCTTTCCCCTCACAGTTGTAATACATGTACCTGGCCCCACCAACAGGGATATAAGGATGATTTAACATGTACAGAGACATACAGAAGTGGGGCTCTTCCCGTATAATTAATTTGAGAACTAGAAAGGGATCGGTGGGCTCCTACCCAGAGATACTGGTTTTTCTATTTCACCAAGATCGAGGGGATTTGCCTGACCTCTGGCAGCTGAGATGGAGAGGGCGTCATTGAAGAAGGCATGGTATTGGTTAG
Source organism: Acomys russatus (assembly GCF_903995435.1). Lineage (NCBI taxonomy): Eukaryota > Metazoa > Chordata > Mammalia > Rodentia > Muridae > Acomys > Acomys russatus. The sequence goes on along the minus strand of NC_067157.1, from coordinate 20,227,780 downwards.
ATCAGAGCCCCTTTACTTCATTGTGGACCCACACAGCCTCAGGGGTATGCCCCTCCTCAGGCACAATGGAACCATCTCCTAGTAGCCTCTGGGTCACAATAAAAGTATCTGTTTGGTCTAGGAAGCTGATAACTGACACGGAGACTGAAAGGTACTTTAAAGCTGCAAGCACTATGCTGGGCAGAATCTAAACTAATACTAATCTACTTGTAAAGTAAAATAAAATATTCTAAACCTCATAACATACATATATCAGAAGCACTTGCCAATCTGATCCTCTGAGGCTTCTCTTCTCCCGTCAACTTTCAACCATCTCTCCCACCACACTCTCAATTCTTGGCTCCGCCCCCTTTCCCGGAAGTCCCACCGTCCACTTCTTGTTCTTCTGCCCAGCTGATTGGCTAAACCGAGCTTTATTAACAGTTGTTACATCCACTCAAGACATTACTCCACACCTTTGGATGTAATATTTTATAGAAATATATCTGGAAAATCGGTTGGCTCTCAGTGAATAGATTGGCTATAAGATTTCCAGCTTAAATTAAAAAAAAAAAAAAATTTATACCCAAAGTTCTGGCTAATGGAGGTCTGGGACTTTCCCACAGGGACAGAAACAAACAAACAAACAAATCCAAAAATAGGACAACCATCATTATAGGGCACATGTCAGCCTTACTTTTAAAGGGTTGAAGGACTTAGTAATGACACATATGTTGTTATCCTTTGTAGCCTCCTTCAGCTGGGTGTGGTGGGTCCATGGGGTCAATCATTGGTCTTCACTGCTGTAGGGGTGGTGAGGACCACAGGGCATAGGCCTTTTCACATTGGCTCCAGGCTTCCTGTTAGGATTCTCTTTACCCATACAAAGCTCAGGCTGGAACTTGTGGGCAGCCTCAGACTCAGACATGACTAAGGGCTTATCACCCTGCACCATGTGATGAGTAGCCCCTCTGGGTATGTTGCAGCATCTGTAAGGATGTGAGGAGGAAATGGTTAGTAGTATCTTCCTTATGAACACCTGGCCTGTAGGAGTGCGAAGGCTGGAGGTTGGCCCATGTTTCACTGGTGCCCAAGGACATATTTAGTTTACCCCTCCTGAAGTTTATGGGCTCTAAGCACAATGTAGTTTTAATCAATTGAAAAAGGCCAGATTTAGGGAAACTTTGGTTATGAAGAGTGGATCATTGACAGATCCCAGGGAGAAAGGCAACCCAAATATATGAATATCTGGGCCTGAGGTAAACTCATTAGTTTAGTAAACCCCAGATTGGGGCCTGGCAGAGTTTGGCAAGTGTCTGTCTTCCAGTAATACTGGTTTCTCATCAGCTAGAACCACCACCCACTTGCCTCCTGTTTGGCACCTTCCAGTTTTGTCTACTTGGTTTCTTTGTGTATAGGTTGGGCTCTAGAGCAATTCAGGTTTAGGCAGGGTAACCAAGACGTGGAGAGGCCCCACTGGTTCTGGATTGGCCAAGTCTGCTGCCCTGTTCTCTTGGGCCTGTGGGGATTCCCCATTTTGATGCCTTTTTTAGTGGACAGTGACTATCTTTCTTGTCAGTCTTATGGCCTTAGGTAGAGTCAGGTTTTTCTTTTTTGTTTCCTTTCCAGCTGAGGTGACCCCAAGTGCAGTTTTGAGCCTTTCTGGGGTTGCACTGTTAAACACAAAAATCACATCCTGGGTTGACACACCTCAGTTAGGAAGAAAAGTTAGCTGGAAATGGAACTACAGAAGCCAAATAAATAAATAAAATAAAAAAATAAAGCCAGTTTCAGGGCATTTAGGGACTTTCCCAGAACTAAGGACTTTGATGGATTAGGTCTTTGTTCTTGTTTTTGGTAGGTGGTGCTACTACATGCTGGGTTTAAGGCCTGAATGGGATTTCAGTCATGGCATCAATTATGCTACCTGCTAGGGTCTGGGGACCTGTGACCATTAAATACAGAAGTAAGGTACTTGCTAATTCAACATGGAGGAGCAGGAGGAGCCATTTCCTTGAACAAATGGGAATAATTTGACTTCTGAAAATATTATATTTAATGTGGTTTTCAATGTTGGTAGTAGGGTGGCTCAGAGGTTAAGAACACAGTCTGCTCTTCCAGAGGTCCTGAGTTCAATTCCCAGCAACCACATGGTGGCTCACAACCATTTATAATGTGATCTGATGTCCCCTTCTGGCCTGCAGGTGTACATGCAAACAGAGCATTGTATACATAATAAATAAATAAATAAATAAATAAATAAATAAATAAATAAATCTAAAAAAAAAAGGTAGTAGGGAAGAGCAATGGGAGGCACATGGCGAAACCCACAAAGCCGAAGATGACTCAGCAAGATGACAGCAAAACAAAACCCTTTGGCTGCTTTAGTGAGAAGACACTGGGCTTTCTGTTGGTCTTGTCTTGTCTTGTTCAACGCCTGATGCCTGTGCACAGCGGCGAAGGTAAAGTGTGTCCTTCCCTTAGCAGTCAGCCTCTGTCTGGGAGCTAAGGCACAACTGCGCATCTAAGGCAGGATTGCGCGTCTATTCCACGCCCGATGTCAACCTTTTTTATATGTGCTTTCCTCATTACATAACTGTAAGTCCAATTCAAATAAAGAATTGCTCCGTGTCTGCGTTTTTTGTAGTATCTCTCATGAAAGGTCCTTATTTGAGCCAAATGGGGACAAGTCCAGCGAGGAGACAAAACCAGACTTGCAGCAGGAAAGGAAGCGATGATTGGCGGGCTTTGCTTCCACACCAACAGCAGCCAGTGGAGGAGGAGCTGGGGGTTGACACACACACACACACACACACACACACACACACACACACACACACACACACACACACACACACACACAAATCCACATTATGATTTAAGTGCTGGTTGGTGAAAGACCGGTGAGCCTGAGCAGGCTGCCGATCTACAAGACCTCAGTGGGATCAAGAAGCAGCAGCCGTGCTGCCGGGCCGTTTTCATCAGCTCCTGGTGCCTTCCCAGGTCAGCGTACAATCCAGCTCTTCCGATGTTGAGCTACGTTCAGTTTCACATTCCTCTACTTCTTCTCTCCTCACCACGCTTTTTCTTTCCAATTTAGGTTTTTTCCCTTCAGAGTTGCCTCTGGATCCTCACATGTGCACCACGCATTTCTAAATCTCACTGCTACAAATTAAGCTCTACCGTCTTGGAATTCCTCCCGCCCTTGCTGTGCTTCAGATGATTGTCCCAGAAGGCCATGAGCTAAACGCATGGATGCCTTCCTGCCACACTGTTGGAAGGTACGAGAACCTTTGGAAGATGCAGCAGAGTGAGATGATGGAATTGGGTCATCGGGTGTAGGTACATTTGAATGACATATTGAGATTTCCTGATTCTTTTTGTCTTTCTGGTCTTTGTGTTTTAGATGCCATGAGGTGAGTATCTTATTCTGTTACTGATATCCTCTCTTCCCACAGTCACCAAAAGCAACAGGCGATGGACAATCCTTCAAAAATTGTGAGCTAAAGCAAACCTTTTCTCTTCTTTAAGTTGATTATACCAGGTATTTTGTCATAGTGATGGAATGTTGATTAACACAGCATGGCCTTTTGATTTTTATTTGATCTGTCAGTTCTGTCTTGTACTATAACAATTTGAATAGGCATGTTATTTACTCATTATTTATTTACTTATATATTTATTTATTTATTTTACTTTTATACCAGGATTTCACTCTGTAGCCCAGACTGACCTGGAACTTACTATGTAGCTCACACTTTATGGATATTTTTCTTTATCTGTTTCATTCCTTATGTTTCCCTTGTTAATATTTATACACGCTAAATTCTCATCAGTGAATATTGAATTGAATTAGAACGTTTCAAACATAATGAATGCAAGTTTTTTTTTTCCTTTTTGCAAAGTGAGCTAACTCTGACGGTCTTTTTTTTTTTTTTTTTTTTTTTTAATGAGGGATTGGGGGCAAACAGTTCATAGAGCTGGAAAATATGTTTACAGATGCATTATGATATCCAGGTACAAGGCAGTAAAAGTCCAGAAGGACAGTGACTGTGTTGGGAGGGGAGTGGTGGTTCACAGGGAGAGGCTGGAGGGAAAAAGACAGATTGTTATGAATAACGATGAGGGTTAATGAACACAGTGTCAGTAAGGATGCTTGCTTGTGTTTGCACAGTGCTTTGCAGTTTATGTAGTTGATTCCAGAGATGCGGATATGGGTTTGACTCCTGAGAATCACTTGAAGTGATGTGATGCATAATACCATAGTAAAGAGAAGAGATGAATGTCTTTCTTGCATGTCATCCCCACCCCACCCCACCCACCCCTGCCCAGGGAAAGCTTTGTTGCCATCAAAGGATTTGTGCAGCATCACACATGCTGGCAACTTAGGAGTGAGGCTAATCAGTCGATTTCAGAGCTGCCATAGAGCCCTTCTCACCAGGGGGAAGTCAGAACATTCATCCCAGGAATGGCCTGAAAAAAAATCCATCATGCGTGTCCTGTAAAGATTCCAAACACCAGAGTTTATTTTTAGCAAACATTTATTTAACTTCCATGGACTTTATAGGAGCTGTCCCTCAAAGAGACACAGCTGGAGCTTCTGCCACGTGGGAGACAGGTTTTTAGTTTTGTGTTTAAGCCAAAGTTGAAGTGAATGCCTTTGCTTCCTGAGGGCAAAGGGCACAGGAAGTTGTTAACAGGTTGCCCTGGCTTGCTTGGGCTCCTACTGTAGTGATATAGAAAATCGAACAAATCTGAACACAGAAATATATGAATTCTTGTTATTATTGCAGAGTTATATATCTTGAAGTCTTTAATCCTTTGAATCAAATTAATTGCAATACAAATAACCGTGTCACTCACTGGTCCCACTCCAGGGTTTTCTATCACCTTCTACAGAATTCAACATGTACTCACATTTAACTGAACTAATTTCTGTGAACCATCTTTCCATTGCTATAACAAAATACCTAAGGCAATCAACTTAAAGGGAGGAAAGGGCTATTTTGGCTAAGGTCACATAGCTCTGTCGCTTTATGTCTGTGATGGCAAAGGATATCATGGCAGGAGTACATGACAAGGGAGGTCTATTCAGGACGGCCAGGAAGCAAAGAAAAGGGGGAAAGAGCTAGGATTCCAATAACTTCTTTACAGTGGAGTTACCCCTAGTGGCCTAATTATATTGTCTCTACTAGCACTCGCTCTGAAAGTCTCCAATCTTCCCAACAGCATCAGCTGGTAGGCAGTCAAGTCTTTTATGTGCTGGCCAATGGCCCTACCTCTGACCTTTAGCTCTTTCCTCAGTTTGCACTTGTAGGAAGGGCTTGACTCTTTTCTCATTGTGGGACTGAGAAGAATGATAATTATGTGCACATACAGATTGATGCTGCCATCTTGATACCCGCTCCGCCAGCTGATTGGCAGTGATGAGGATGAAAAAGAAATGTTTCTAGGATCACGGAGATAATGCCAGTCAGTTCATCAAAGAGGAGAAGCCTCAACATTGGCTACTGATTTTCCCCAAAACAGACGCAGATAGACTCGTTTGGGAAGAGAGAACTTGAGTAGAGAAAAAGCATCCCCTTTCCCCCAAGACTGGCCTCTGGTCAAGCTTGTGGGAGGTTCTTCCTTGAATAATGATTGATGTGATTGGTCCATCCCATGGGGGTTGATGCTATCCATGGGAGGAGTCAGAGGGCTCAAGGGCACCTCAAGAAACCCCACAGAATCAACTAACCTGGGTCCACAAGGGCTCATATAGACTGAACTACTGTTGTTAATTTACCAGTATGGCCTAATAATGTTTATTATGAGGCCTATAATTATTATTATGGCAGTGTAACTCGCTAGCAATCAATCAAGATAAAGACACTTGTTATATTTTAAAATAGCCTTAGTTAACCTGGGGCAGTGCAGACATTAATCCCCTAAACTACTTCCCATAGTGGGGCAAGTATGAGATATCTGTCCCAATCTCATACCATCTGCTTCTAATAATTTCTATCAAGCTACCTCCCATCCATAATTCCAACTACTTGCTAATGTTCGTCATCTGTGCCAAATCTCCATCCACACCGGCCATGTGCTTCTCTTCCATCTAACCCAAGGTGGCCTTCTTCTCCTCCCTTCTCCTCCAGTCTCTCTTCTTCCCAAGATTCTCTCTGTTTCCCCATGCCCTAGAACCTTAGTCACGCCTATCTCATTTGCCCTGTCCATGACAGCCTTTTATTAATTACCATCAAAATACATCAGATCAACACACTGAACTGCCCACCAGCGAGCATGCATGGGATGCACCTAGGTCCTCTGCACGTTATGTGACAGATATGCAGCTTAGTCTTCATGTGGGACTCCTAAAGGGGGAGCGAGGAGCTGCCTGTGACTACAGTGCCTGCCTTTGCATCCCTTTCACCTAAGTGGGCTGCCTTGTCTAGTCTCAACAGGAGAAGATGCAAATGGGCCTAATTTTACTGCAACCTGTTATGCCAGGGTTCGTTGATATCTTTTCGGAGGAGAAGGGGAGAAGGGATGCGGGGCTGTGGGGAGAAGAGAGAGAGGGACTGGAAGGAGAAGAGGATGCAACATAAAAAAGTAACTTAATTTTTTTTTTTTTTAATAGCAGGCTGAGCAAGCTATGGGGAACAAGCCAATAAGTATCACCCCTCCAAGGCTTTTGTTTCATTTTCTGATCTTGAGGTTCCTACACTGCTTCAGTTTCTGCCCTGACTTCCCCTCAGGGTGGACTGTAAGCCATAAGACAAAACAAATCCTTTCTTCCCCAAGTTGCTTATAGCCTTCTACACCAGCATCAGGTGAGAATGAAAGATGAAAATTATGCTCAGGCCTGAGAAGCCACGTCACTGTCACACGTCACAGCGAGAGGAGCAGCAAATGTCCCTCTGTACAGATGGCTCTTTCTGGAGAGTGGAGCCAGCATCAGCTTAAGTGTTCTACCTTTTAAAAGAGATGCGTATCAAGTGGGAACTTGTTGGCAGTGATTAACAAGGAGGTCTTAGGAGAGACACAGCAGGGCAAGGAGACATATCCATGGTTCCACTCGTGCAGGGCAACCTCAGCTTCTAATGTGGCTGCTAATGAATTTGGTTGGAGGGATGCCATTGGATACAGGAGCACTCAGTAGCAAAAATAGGATGTAAGGGAGGATGAACTGATTGTAGTTGGGGAGAGGAACTAGGCTTTGTTAGTCTACAGTGGGATTGTCCTTACAGATAACATTTCAGGCTATTAGCATGAGAAAAAGCCATTTTGTACTTCTTGTAATGGTGTAGCATGGAAGGACTTGCTAAAAAGGTGTCTTAGCCATGAAATATTACTTTACCAGAAAGAGAAGAGACTGTATTATTTTCTTGAAGGGTAAGACTTTTAAAAGTGAGGGTACATGGGGCAGAGAAGACTATACCCCCACCCCCTGAGCTTGATATGGATGCTATTCATAAAACCAGAGAGAAAGCAAAGGTTCAGACTCTTGGATGATATGTGTGATGTCCAAGGAAAAAAGAAAAAGGGGGTTCTGAGATGTTTTTGCTGTGCACGTTGATCCTGGAGGCTTTAAAGTCGGTGCCCTTGTGGCCCCAGAGTGCAGTTTTTCTAGTTTCCTGATCAATATGGTATGTGTGCCCAATCTCCAGCACAGACTCAACGGCAATCTTGTTGTTTCTGATAACTGTGACCCAGGGGTGACTACAAATTGAGCTTTATACTTGGGAAACAAATAATGGAAAATATTGAGCTGAAGAATGAAAATAATACAGACCAGGGGATGGGAGGATTACATCCTGCTGTAGAAAAGGAAGCAGAATCAAAGAACTCCTAAAAAATAAAACAGTGAACTCTGTTTTCAAGATGCAACTGGACTTTGTGGTGACTTTTCCAATGACAGCTGCATTGCAGCGTGGTAAGCACCTGCGTGCACCAACCAGGGAAGCCAGAAAGTCAGTCGCAGGTAGAGCTACCGGCTTCTGTAAATGGTCTTAGTAATGATGAACTTAGTCTCAGGCAGAAGAAACAGCATGGCCTACACAGTGGTTTCTTATCTGGAAATAATAATATCAGATGTTATCATTTACCAAAATGCTTATTTTATGTCAAATTAGGTGGGAACTTTTAGAGCAAATAACAGGAATTGGCATTTGCTGCCTGCTACTTTATACGAGCTCTATGTTGACTTTCCTGTATATATTATTTTGGTTCAGCTTTACTGAAAGCTTAGGATAAATGATTCCAAATCACCCTGGACATGAGGACACTGAGGAATAATCACACTGATAACCTGCTGAAATGAAAGTGTTTACTTCATTTGGCAACATTTTAATGTATGAGAGTGACAGTGAAATATAGGAGGAATGATGGAGTCCAAAACACCACCACCTTACAGCCACAGTCATTAAAAGTTAATTTAGTCAATAATAATCAGTAGAGTCTAGAGACCAAGAATTTTAATGAGGAACATGTATTTATGTAGTCCCCAAACAGCTTTCCATAAATTACTTAACTCATAAAAAAGAAAAATATAACTATGCTGCGAAGGAAACAAATTACAGGCACTGGAAAACTAATATCCGCACCAGGGGTTGGTGGGACCTGGGAACCTCTGAGGGGTGCAGTGAGAAGCGCAGACGCTGGTGCATGTTTTGGTGTCGAGGTGTTCAAGTCTGAGTGTGAAGAAAAATCAGAAAGCACACACTGATGGAGAAGATGCTGTCACGTAATTGCCACGATTCTTCAAGATGTGCACACACAAAGAAACCGCCAAATTTGACAAAGGCTTCCGTGGTCTGGGTGGCGCAATGCCTCCCCGAGTGGCTGAGAGGTGAGGGTGCTGTATTGAGATAGCTTTTTTTTTTTTTTCATCCATGCCCCTCTGCCAAGAAATACCTACGCACGAGACTCAAATTATGTTTACAGATAGCTAGGCCATATAGCTAGGCTCTTCTCTGCCTAGCTCATAACCTAAAATAACCCATTTATTGCAATCTAATCTCTGCTTAGGTACCATGTGCTTATCCTCACACTTTCCTTGTGAATCTAGTACACCTGGCTGTATCCCAGAATCCTTTCTGCTGTGTTCCACCATAGGCCTTTTATTGACAGGTGCCACGTCCATAGAACACACAAGATATTCTCTCTACTGTGCTGAGTATACCCTGTGTCCTGCCTGCCCAACTGTGGGCTCTGATACATCACTCCAGCTGATGGGACTTCTTACAAGCATGCCTGACACAAGGGCAGCTTGTTGAAACCAAGGCCCCGGGAAGGGGCAGAAAGCAAGCCAAAGACTCAGTCCTCTCAGGATTCCAGGTTCGTACCAATAGAATAATGCAACTGAGAGCTCAGTACTCTTTATAGGAGCACGTGTTACAAGCTGAGCTTGGAGGTTTTACTCCACCAGCAGAAGTCAGAGACATACCCATCGGTTCATCAGCAAGTCAAATGAAATCCAAATTAGTTTATCAGTGCCAAGCAGGCTTGACAACATTTAGTATTGAATGCTGATATAAACATCCTAAAATGTTTTTGACACAAGAATGCAAGTCTTCTCCTAAAAAGCAGAACTTCAATTCTCCTACTTGTCAGTATATATTATAATGCTGCCTTTTAAGGATTCTGTGAGAAGGCAAAAGTATTTTCTCTTTGTTACTTTAAAATGTTTTTGGTTCCTTTGCTTTTTTGTTTGCCTGTTTGTTTTACAGATAGGTAGATAGTTGGGTGATGGAAATAGTTAATAGGTTTATGTGAAATAAGATGGAAGTAGAGAAAAATTATACCAGCCATTTTACTGTGTAATGTCATTAATACTTTCATTAAACATATGCATATACACATGTGAATATGCATTCTTCTTGGTAAAAGTGAGAAATCATTTTAACTTGTATTAAATTATGGGATATTTTATTCTTATTTTTGTAACTTTATTATTGGTGACATAGACAAGAACACAGACAATACACTACTTTATCTTATTATGTAGATACATTACATATAATATGGCATGGAATACCCAAGTAGAGACCTTTATTAGAGTAGAAAATTATTCTTCTAACATTATTCCTGATAGCATTACTAACATTTCTTAATAATATAAATACACATACAGAGTGAATAATATATAACATTCTTGCCCTATAAAGTGTTAGATGTAAATCTTTCAAACTCTTAGGTGTTGAGAAAGTTAAAAAGTGCCACAGTAATCAGAAAAAAAAACGTAGAATGAAGAAAGGCCTGCAAGACGCTGTATTGAATGGATTTCCCCCAACAAAATTTCCGCAGAAGCACATATTTATTAAACAAAAAGTTCTTTCAAAGACAACATTAAATCACTTCCATGACCAGCTCTCTAGTCTGACAAAGGCTCTGCCTACCCACTCTCCAGAGACTTCTTTCCTTCCTAGGACTTTTCCTATTGTACTTTCCAAAACTCAATCTTATTCTTACAACTTAGCTTTTCTCATGTCTTTTTGCTTTCCTAGAATATGTATGTATATATATACATTTGCCTCCTCGAACTCAGCAGAGTGAATGCACAAATCTGTACACAAGTGAGTTGCCAGTGAAGCAAACTGCCATTGTAGCCAATAGATTAATTTGATTTCTCCTTGGATTGTCTTCATTCTTCTTCTTTGATTTGATAAATTAAAGTTGGAAGGAACTGATGGCCATTCACTAGGACTGGAAAGCTGTTAGTAGCAGAGCACATTATTATTTGTTATAATATGGTGAATTGATGCAATACCTCTGGCATGTTTAGCAGTAACTGACATCATGACGACGTCTGTCAGTTGGGCTTACTTACTGGTCATTTACACAGATGTTTTCTTTAGCCTTAGACAATTGATTACAACTGAAAGATAATTGAGTAGATAAATTGCTGTGGTGGAAAAACTCTGTTTTGTAGTTACAGTTCAATTTAACCGGGTTCTGCTATTCCACCTCCCTTCCCTTCCCCAATTAGAATCATGAGTCTGTGCTCCCAGGCTGCAGTATCCCACTACATCTGCCCTGTCTGTCATGGTACATCACTACCTTGTAAATAAGCCTTGCTGATAACTCATCAATTCTTTCACGGTGCATGGATTCCCACACTTAAAGGCCAGCAATAGCAGATGAAATGTTTATGCAATAAGATTGATACAAAGTCAATTAACAGTAAATCTTAAAAGCCTATATTTAAGTAATGACTCCAGTGAGAGCTTACAATTAGTCAAAGCCACTTTAAGCTTTTGCCATTGTCTAAGAGCTGTGACCAATACATTTAAAGAGCAAATATTTTCCCAAAAGAAAATATGATCAATTTAGAACACCTAACACAAGGGTCAGACTATATATAATATCTTACATACACCCTTCCTTAAGCCTCAGAAAGAGCTTTTGCTTCTTTAGTGACGAATATATGCTTCAGAGTTATCTTTTGTCTAGCAGTATCAGGGCTTGCGTGAAAATTTTAACAAATTCTCTGTCTTCCGTTGTAATTGCTTCAATACTCATATATACTGAGTTATTATTAAATATATATCTCTTATTATTTAACTCTAAATGTCACTACTTGAAATTGCCAAAATATCTGTGGCAACTGGTGATATTCTGGCCAATCCGTGCAACTGGCTCTTTGTTTAGGAAAGATTTTGCTGTGACCTCTTGGCCTGCCTCTTTCCAGGTGTTCCTTGTTGCAAGGACAGAAAATGAAGTCATTGTGCTCTGTGTTGATGACTAGTTAACCTGCCATTTTGACTGGGTCATTGAGTGCCCAGGCTGAACGCTGTTTTGGGGTCTGCTGTGAGAGGGTTTCTGGATAAGGAGACCATTGACATCTGGAGAGTCTGTGAGGTCAGTCATTTCCCCCAGTACCTAAGGGCTTCAGTCAGTCTGTGTGACAGAACAGGGCCTGAATAAAAGAAAAGGTACAGAAACAAGGAATTCGTCTTTCCACTCTTGTTTCACTGCTTGAGTGGTGGCATCTTTTATCTGCTGCTATCAGAAGCCTAGGAATTTGGCTCTCTTGCCTCTCGCAGACTTGGACTAGATTACAGCCTCGTCTCTGCTGATTGATTGCTGACAGCACAGAGTGGACATCCCACATTCTCTCCTACATGTTTCTCTATAGCATGGGCTGGGATGTCATAGTCTCTCTTTCTCTCATGCTGACTAAACACTGCTCTATAGTGAACTATACCGGGAATTTAGTTTTTATTCAGAAGCAGAAAGCGAACAGGTCAAGAGACGAGTGACTGGAAGATGATGCTTTTGTCATACATAGTTATCAATGGGAGGGTCGTGTCAGGCTATGTGAGGTGATGTGTGGAAGCAGAATTGATCAGGTAGTAGACAGAGGTAGACAGAGGTAAGAGGAAGCATGACTCATGCATTTCGCTCTACTTTCATGAGTAGAAACAGGTGAGGGATCTGAACAGACATAAGAATGGAAAACATGCTGGCTGTGAACTGCATGAGCAACCTAGTCTGTGGTGACTTAGGGAAGGGGAATGTCACCATGGCAAACACGGCATGACTTTGTGTTGCTTGATTTTTTATCAACCTGATGTAAAACTGTAGACACCTGGGAAGAGATAACCTCCACAGAGGGATTGCGTCCACCCCATTGGTCTGTGTGCACGTCGATGGGGTGGTGGGGTAGTGGTGGTTCTTGATTACTTACTGATGAAGGAGAATTCAGTCCATTGTGGGCAGGTGGCCCTGGGTTGTATAAGTAACGTATATAAACCTGAGCACCGAAGCAAGCTAGTGAGCAGAGTTCCTCTGTGGTTTAGGCTTGGGTTCTTGTTCTGAGCTCTTTGCCTTGGCTTTCTTCAGTGATGAACTGTGGTATGAAAGCCCAATAAACCCTTCTCTTCCACAAGTTACCTTTGGCCAGAATGTTCCTATTACAGCAACAGAGAAGCAAACAAATACACTTGGGCTTGGTAATAGTGCCCTGGAGTAATGCTGAGGAGACTCAGGGCAGGGGAGTCTTGGGTGAGATAACACTGGGTGACTTAGGGAAGGGATCTTGGCTTAGGTAACTCTGGATTGACTTGCAGAAACTCGGTAGTGGTCTGGTACATGTGCTGCTGAGGCGAGCACCACAATGGTGGTTTGGTATGTGAGAGCTAAAGGATATGATTTGGTGTGATGAGCTCCGAATTGTTTGGGTTGCCAGTGAGAAAATGTTTCTGTGTGAGCCATTCTCTACTCTTAAAATCTGATTAGGCCTGGGGAGGAAGTCTATTCCCTTTCAGTGAATCACAAATATGTTATGGTTTCAAGAACACAGAAAAGAAAAACAAATATTTAACACCTCCATATTGATTATCAGAAAAAGGAGTTGCTCCCAGGCTGCAGTGTTCCAGTACAGCAGCCCTGTCTGTCATGGTCCATCACTACCTTGTAGATCATCAATTCTTTCACTGTGGATGGAGCCCATGCTTAAAGGCCAACAATAGCAGGTGAAATGTTTATGCAATAAGATTGATACAAAGTCAATTAAAAGTAAATCTTAAAAGCCTATATTTAAGTAATGACTCCAGTGAGAGCTTACAATTAGTCAAAGCCACTTCAGGCTTTCACCATTGTCTAAGAGCTGTGACCAATGCATTTAAAGAGCAAATATTTCCCTAAATGAAAGTGTGATCAATTTAGAATAGTTAATAGAAGGGGCAGACTATATACAATATATGATATACAATATACTATATACTCAGAATTACCTTTAATCTGATTTAATTTTAACATAAATATTTTAACATAAACCAAAACAACTGGCATCAAGTCTGGCATCAAATCAGAGATTAGTGTCTGGGACTCTACTGAAAAAAAAATCAGATATTCAAAAAAATCAGTAAAAGGCAGTTTACTTGAATATTTTATATATTGTTTTACGTTTACTAAAAGATAAATTTTGGCTACTTTAGGAAGTGACCACGTTTATGGATCACAGTTAGTCCTCCAGTTTGGATTTATTGTTGTGTGTGCTTATTATGCACATCCACTCCTAGTGTCCTTTCACATTGATGACCAATTTAGTGAATGGACAGGAAACATGTCATATTCTGATAAGTCACAGAGTATTCTTGCATTATATGGTCATATCTCTTTTATACTGTAAAGTAACTAGATATGTTTTCTGTGAGTCAAAGTGATGAATTCCCACTGTGCTTTGTCATCTGTTTGCAGTGGCAAATGAGTTGTTGCAAAAACCGACATTTGGCTACCTGTGAATAAACTTTAGTTTTTAACTTTAACTGTAACGAAGCAGCCAGTGCTAGAAGCAGGATTTGTTTTGAGCAATGCCTACCACGGGCCAGAGAGATGGCTTGGCAGGTAAGAACACAGAGAACTAGAGTTCAGTTCTTGCACCCAGATCAAGCAGCCCACAACTGCCTTGAACTCCAGCTCCAGGGTATTTGATGCCCTCTTCTGGCCTGTCCAGGCACTGCACTCCCATGAACAATCCTACCTGATCCTATATACATGATAAAAATTAAAAACTGGAAAAACATGCTGCCCATCACTCCATGTGATTAGGAGATTAATGGCATTTCTCACGTTCACAAGACTTTTTTTCCAAATATTCTCTAAGTGGCGGTTCTCTAGTAAGAATATATGACAGACATAGACACATTGAACCCAATGAAGTTATGAATCTATCTTTCTATCTATCATCTATATATCATGTATTTATTATTTTGACATTGTTGTAATTTAAATATGAAATATCCTTTAATGGTGCATGCAATGAATAGACATAGTAAAGACTTTGGGATTTGGAAATCACTGGCACATGAGAGTCTGACTCCATCAAAGCATTAGTCTAATGATGGGTTTTAAAACAGCATTAGTAAGATGTGATGAAAATTAGAGATGAGCTTAGTGGAAGGCAGTGGGTCACTGGAGATGAGCCTTTGTAGGTCCATCTTGTCTTTGTCCTGCCCTACCTCTGCTGCCTAGGTGTCAGGTGGTGAGCAGCTTTCCTCCATCACACCCTCCGCCACTGTCTTAGTTACTGTTCTATTATGAGACACATGAACAAGGCAGCTCATAACAATCATTTGGTTGGGGACTTGCTTACAGTTTCAGGAACGAGTGGGTCCATGATCATGGTAGGGAACGTGGCAGCAGGCATGGCTCTGAAGCAGTAGTTGAGAACTTACGTCTCATCCTCAGGCACGAGACGGAGACTGTGCCTGGTGTGTGGACTTTTGAAACCTCAAGGCCTACCCACTAGTGACACACCTCCTCCAACAAGGCCACACCTTCTAATTCTTCCCAAACAACCTGGGATCCAAATATTCCAATATATGACCTTATGGGGACAATCCTCACTCATACCAGCACAACAATGATAAAAGTAAGAGAGACAGGCAACTGCGCATTCAACTCTAGAAATTAATTTTTCTACCATTCAGCAGATTTTCTTATATATTTTTCCTCATGTCAGAGCAATGAGAAACGGATGCAAATATCACACACACACCACACACACACACACACACACACACACACACACACATACACACAAGATAGTACGGTGAAATTCATTATATCAGAGTCATGATTAAAAACTTTGTTCCATATGAATAATAGTTCATATCTAAGATTTTTGTAAGGTCTTATCATTGTACCCAGTTACAAAAATTTCTTTTCCATAGCTTTTTTTTTCCTTAAGCATCATTATATTCTAGAACCTTGGAAATAATTTTATTATATTTGTCCTCCTCCTTATCATCATCATCATCATCATCATCATCATGTTTATGTGTGTGCCTGTGTGTGTGTGTGTGTGTGTGTGTGTGTGTGTGTGTGTATGGGTGCCTGTGACAATATAGGTTCTTTCTTGGCATCTATACTTATGCACATGGTCAATTTTCCTTGTGCACGAAATCCCTACCCTTCCCCCCCACCATGTGTCTCTTTGTTCCTCCTCTATCAGTCTCACTGTTTCTTGCTCTGTGACTCATGGCTAGTAGCAACACAAGTAAACAGAAAGAGCTAGAATTTCAACTTGAGTTTTTTCTTATTAAAATTTTTACTTATCTTTATTTCATTGCAAGTATCGCCTGGTGATAAACAGAAGCTAAATCGAGCTAAAAGTTCCTGGATGGCTACAGAATAGGAATTTGAATGCCATTGTCAGCATAGGCCGTTCAGCCCAGTGCTTCATCTCAGAGCTTAGCAGATTGTGATCCAATGAGTCTGTTGTTTATCTCAGGTCATTGAGCTATGTAGTGATGAAAGGAAAGCACTCCAGGCCCAGCTCTTTTACTGAACTCAGTCATTCAAGTCACTGTATAATTGGCCCAAATTTGCATCATGCATAGGGAAGAGCCTAAGCGCTGCGTTCTGTGATAGCAAGTGCAGCTATTTCAGGCTTCACTGTCTAGTAAGGTAAAAGAGGAGCTAACCAAGTTTTCGTTTAGTTTCTTAGTAGAGAGTGCTAATTTTTACCAACTGCTATCCTCACACTCTCAACACACTTGCCTATCTTAAAGGGTAATTTTGGGTGCAGGATTCCATTTCTAATGCAATTTATATCAACGTGGTCCTCTTGGGCTCATCTCTAAAACCATCAATCACAAAATTTGCATCCCTCTTTTCAAAGCTCCCTAAATATCTAAAGCATTTCTAGTTCAGTACTATTGTGGATTATCTGCAGCACAGTAGAGGAGATCACCTATGATAAATTCAGTCTTGTTTAGTAACTTCTGTCTACCCATAAAATTATAAAAGATTTATTATTAATGTGCATGTTGCATGTGTGTGTACGTGTGGTGTGTGTATGTGTGTCTCTGTGTGTGTGTCTGTCTGTCCATCCATCCATATACCATACACTGCACATGTGGAGGTTAGGAGAAGATTGCTGAAGTTGGTTATCTCCACAATGAGATCTAGAGACTGAACTCAGCTTGCCAGGCTTGCATCACAAACATGTTTTACCTTCTTCCTATTCTTATACCTTTGAGAACAGAATTATCCTTCAAGAACTTTTTGCAGTGTATGGGGGCACCGGGCACGAACCAGTCTATAATCTCAGCAGTTGGGAAAAGGAGGCTGGAAAACCAGGAATCTGAGATCCGCTAAGACTGTATAGTGAGACTGTCTCAAACAAAACAAAACAAAACGAAACAAAACAAAACAAAAAAGTTTACTTATTTTTCAAATAATACTTAAAAGAATGCTTTAGGAATAAGCACTGTGGGGCTGCAAAAGTGGCCCAATAGTTCAGAACACTGCCTGCTTTTCCAGAGGACCTGGGTTTGGTTCTCACCACTCACAATGCAGCTCCCACCTGTTTGTAACTCTAGTTTCAGGAGTTCTAATGTCCTCTTCTGGACTCCAAGAGCACCAAGCATGCATGTGGTGCAGGGACCTCCATGCAACCCAAACACCTAAATACATAAAATAAAAATAAATAAAAGTTTAAAAATGCATTGAAATCAATGTTTTGTCATCCATAAAATGCAAATAGTAAAATCTCTACTGCTTATAAATTAAAGAGCTTATAAATAAGCAAAAGTAAGAGAAACAAAAATCATGTCCAATACCATTAGGAAATGTGATGTGGTCAGCCAAGGAGAATTCTAAATGAATCACCTTATTTACATTTGATAAGGGAAGACTGGACCCTCAATAAATATAATATTTCGTCCTACAAGATTAAACTGGTAAGGCACATGGAATCTTTTTTTGTAGTCTTACATATTTAGTTATTTTTAGCTGTAATTTTTTTTCCAGGATGAAAAAGAAGAACTCTCATCATAAATGTTAAATGTTAAGATGCCCTTGAAGTAGTTTTAATCCTCAGAAAATTTCTTAAGTGGACTATTCCATGGTAGAAGTGTTGGAAGTGGGTAAAGAACAAAGAAAGCCTGAGAGAGCAGGCTCAGGATAATTTTCCTACAAAAAAATGCAAATAACTTTTGATAGAAAACTTCGTAGCCGCTGTGTAATCAAGCCAAGAAATTCAATACGACACTTGAGCCTCAATAGATCTCTCACCGCTCATGCTAAATTCCACTAATTGCCAATGAATAGAATGCTCACACACAGGCAGCTAGAAAGGGCATGGGAAATCACACAGGCTTGTGTTGTTCTGCAAATCCATTGCTCCTTGTGTTTTTGTCTTGTTGTGTCTGCTTTGCAATCTTCTGAACTTTACTCAACTTTACCACCTGCTGGTTATTCGATTCCAGTCAATAGAAGCAAATATTCCTGAGCGTGACCTTCTGCAAACTCTACAAAGGCTAGAAGGGCATGAGAATTCAGAGAGGAAATCAAATGGAGGCCATGTCTTATAAATCCCATGAATACATACACACATACATACATACATATGCATATATATATACATATATATATATACACAAACATACATATATATTGGTAAATTTTAACTGGAGAATAGAATGGACAAATTATAAAAAAAAGAAGCTGCCTTTTATTTTGAAAACTTGTTGTTGATCTAGAATCTGTTCATAAGGTAACATTCTAAAAATATATTTTATTAATTTATTCATATTACATCTCAATTGTTATCCCATCCCTTCTATCCTCCCATTCCTCCCTCCTAAGTTAACATGTTTAGGACTGTTATCCATGAAGACTAGAGATAAACATGCTGTTATAACAACATTAAAAAAAAACAGTAGAAATAATAAAAACGTGTCCTAGCTTGTTCTTTACTGGTATAAACATTAGGACCAGAAGCAATGCAGGGAGGAAAGTGTTTATTTCTTCTTACAGCCCATCATGAGGGGAAGTCAGGACAGCATCTGTGGAGGCAGGAACTGGAGAAGAGGCCCTGAAGGAATCCTGCTTACTCACTTGTTTCTACAGTTTGCCTGTCCTACTTTCTTATACAAGTCAGCTGTTAATGTTATTTTTACAAAACAGTGTTTGTTTCTCATTTTCTCTCTTAATCTGGCTATCACACACTCTATTATATTATTTTAACAAGCTTCATAGCACAAGAATGGAATGGTTTTAACTCTATTCCTAACTGGCTGAGTTAATTTGGGTTCTTCTCAACATGTATCCCGGAGATAATTGTACTGTGTAGCTTTCCTTGCTGAGCTCTCTCTCCTAGTCCTTCCTGGACTTCTGCCCGTAGATGAATCCCTCTACATCCTCTTCTAACTCCTCCTCCCACGGCTGGCAGGAAGCTCAGCCCTATTCCTTCCCCTGCTCAGTGATTGGTTGTAAGCTGCTTTATTGACATGTCAGGGCACAGTTGGGGAGCAGAGTTTATACTAACATTGAGACAGGAGATTCTCAGAACAAGGATATGGGGGTTGGGCAGGCCCAGGTACAGAAATCAACATTTTAATTACACAGTAACCTAAGCCTACACTTAGCCACTCCTGTCCAGGGGTGGTATACAGCTTCTACAGCGGCTAGGGTTCACGTCCCAGCACCCATGTCAGGTGGTTCACAAATCCCTATAACTTCAGTAAGTTCTTGGGCTCCTCCACTAATGGACACACACCCATAAATATGTGTCCATACACACACACACACACACACACACACACATACACACACACACACACACACAAATATGTTAAAGTACAAATAAACTTAAAAAACAACTTGGATTCAAGAGAGACTCACAAGTTATACCCTTAAAATTTGAAGGGTGTTGAAGTGAAATTACTACTCCTTTAAAATTACATTTTCATATTTCAAACCTCATCTATAGTGTAGTGTAAGAGATCTGCCTTCTGCCAAAGCATTTTTGGGTGTGAACCAGTGACCGGCTGCAGATTCATCACATCATTAGGATTTTCTGCATAAAATGGAAAATATGCCTTAATAGCAGAGATAAGTTAAGTCACAAGCTGATTTTCCTCACTTGTTCATGAAATCAAATGAACATTTTTCTTTTGGCTTAATTTTCCATTGATATCAATTTGGGTTTAAGAAATCAATACTGGGAAAATGAGGTAATAGATTTCCAAGGGAATCACTGAAGAGAGGTTTAGCATTTTTTTGGAAATGTCTGTGCTGGTGTAACTGTATGATTTTGGCAAGAGGAGAATTAGAAATCAGAGTGTTGATGTCCTTTGTTGGACACTCTCCTAGACTCTTGTACATAATAATATTATTTTACCATAAGAATTGTTTATTTTTCCTTCTGTATTGTCTTTAAGAATTCAGCATATCAAGATTTTGAAGACATACATTTAAAAAATTTAAATTTATATTATTATTTATGATGTGTGTGAAGGGTTAAGGACAACTTTGTGGAATCTGTTCTCTCCTTCTACCTTAAATGGATTGAGGGATTGGAGTCAGCCTATTAAATTTCCAGGCAAGTGCACTGCTTTGACCTGCTGAGCTGTCTGCTGGGTCTGAGGAACATATTCTTTTTGCTTTTGTGAGATTCTACTGAAGAAGAAATAAACTATGTACAATTAGGAGGATGTAGCACATCAGACCCTTTCTGGCCCCACCTTATTGAATTCTCCAGAAGAGAAAGATACATAGTAGGGAATAGTCTAAGAACTTGTGTGCAGGTTGCAATCATTTCCAATGTTTGGATTTAAATTCTATTTCACCTGCCTTGAAGTCACTTGTCTTAAGATTTTTTTTTAATTTTTATATGTATATATGTTTTGTCAACATGAATGAATGTGCACTATGTGTGTGCCTGGATCCCACAGAGGCGGGAAGAGGAAATTGAATCCCCTGGGACTGAGTTACAGGAGGCTGTGAACTGCCATGTAGGTGATTGGAATAGAATGTGCCCAGGTCCTTTGTAAAGTACATGAAGAGCTCTGAACTGTTGAGCCGTCTCTACAGCTCTGCGACTTACGTACTTAAAAACCAATGTAATATATTAAGAGGGAGATTATTCCTTATAACCTTCAAATATTTCTGTACTGGACATAAACTTGTTTTTGTTTTGATCTCAAGTGTGTGATGTAAAAAAGACTTATGTAAGTGTGTGTGGTGTTTTTCTGCTGAAAGGTGATGTTTGTCCACTGGAAAAGAAACCACTTCTTGCAGGGGCATGGTCTTTGCTAATTAATAAACATCCTAGTATGGAATATAACACACACACACACACACACACACACACACACACACACACATTAGGGAATGCTTCGAGGTTCCAGGTTCTGGCTGCTGCTCTGGGTTCCAGCAGCTGTGCTGAATTGCTGGTTTGCTGTTTAATGGTTCTGCTGGAATCCTGATGACTATGCCAGTGGAATCACTCCAAGGAACCATGTCTAAAAAGGTCTACTTCTCCTGTCCCCATTAACCTCTTTTCTCTCCTATCTAGGGTAAGTGGGTTGGAAGGGAGGTATAGGCATTAAAGAACTCAAAGTAAAGTAAGTTTGTAAAAGTTCAAAGGCCACATCATTCTGATTGCATTACTCTCTTCGATGCTTGGGTCCTGGTATAGTATTTTCAGCTTATTGAATTGTGTATTCTGTTGATTTAAGTAAAAATTGAATGACTTCATACAAAAGAACAAAAGGACTGAAAGTGCATGCAATGAGGCCTAAAAATAATTAGGTATTTTATATGTATGATGACATAATTCCAAATGTGTTTAGCATCTGTAGGGCAGAATTCTTAATGTCAAAGAGCTTTGGAAATATGTTTGGGAAAAGTGAAGCACTGCTCTTTATAACGGATTGTAAGGGGAATTAGAAGTATTTTGACTCCATGGTCCCCTAGTGTCATGATTAATAGCCTACTCACAGCTAGGAAGAATATTCTATTGGCTAAGGATATATTTATTAATAAACAAAATTTATGCATCCAAAGTGGTAGGCACTTTGAATTCTTATTTGCTTTCAGAATTATTACATAGAATGCATTTTAAGTATTTATTGTCGTTGGGTGTGAGGTGGACCGTACATTCACCAATAGCCAAACTTTGGCAGGGTATTCTTTCGAAAAGAAACCTGTCGTTAACTGCAGTGATGAAAGCTGTGTCCATAATTCTCTAAGATGACCAGGCATGTTTTTGCAATGCAACAAAAGGTCAAAGACAGAAATCTCATTTTAATAGACTCTTCCTCTAACCTTGTTTCTCTCAAAAATGGATATTAAAATGCAGAATACCCTTTTTTCCCTTCATCTCCAGATATTAATTATTCTGACAAGCAATGGGGGAAATGCCAAGAGTGTGTGAGCTGAGAAAAACAAAAGCAGCAATGTTTCCACGGATGCACCTGGCAGCTCTTACGGGGTCTGGAGGGATGAGAGCAGAATGACAAAGATTTCAAGTGCTTCCCTAATAAACTCAGGCGGAGTAAAGCTGCAAAGCTTGTTAAGCTTATACCCAACTCCTCAGATCCTTTCTGAATGCCAAGTAACTCCCTCTTATAGGTGTATACCTTAAATTTATATTTAATGTTATTTATTATATCCAACAAGCTTACATTAAAATTGTTTGAATTAATATTAGGGCAAAGCATGTTAAGTATAAACTTATGAAATTAGGCTTACTACTTTGAGTCACAGTGAATGTGTCCTGATCTCCAGTCTACAATGTTCTTGCTAGAATGACTTAAATTGTAGGTTTGAAGAGTGGATTAATGCTCCCTTGCAAACCTTGCAGATTTGTGTGATGGAGCTTGTTTTTTTATTTGATACCATTTTCTAAATTTCTATATATTATTTTAATTTTTATTATTTTTACATATACATTTATATTATTATACATATATACAATAAACTACCTATAGTAAGAACTGTGACACAATCAGGAATTATATAAATGATACATTCTTAGTGTTTTTGGCTATTTGTATTTGGTAACCTTGAAGAAAACATCTTTCCTATCTTGGTGCATCTAAAATTCTGAATGTAAATCAATATCTATCATATCACATCTTTACCAACTTAAAACGTCTATCTAGACCTAAAAACATCTTAACCCCTAAACAACTAAGGTGATTATTATTTTAACTGAAACAATATCTGTTGTGTCCATTAGAATAAGCTCACCTTCCCCTGTTCCCAGTCCCCAAGGTCCAGCATCAGGAACTAAATTTTCTTCTAATTTAAAAAATATTTTAAATAAGCATGGGGCTAATTAACTTTGGATAATTAATTTTATTGTTTAGTTAGATGATGTTTAAGCAACACTGTGTGTGTGTCCTAGTATCTTGTACCAGAATAAAATCTGCTAATTATTTTCCCATAGAAGTGAATTCTAATTCAAAGCATATTTAATATGAATCTTAGTTTTCCTTTCTGCGAAGTGTGAGAATAACTCTGCCTTTAGGAGGAAACCATTTTTTCTTTACACAAGTAATGTCAATTATTAAGCAAAACAAAGCTGAGCATGGAGTTTCATGCCTGTAGTCTCAGTACCTTGGAGGTTGAATCCGGAGCATCCTTTAAACCTCAGGCTCTCCTGGGCTATACCGTATTTTGAGGGTATCTTGACCCATGTCAGAACCCTGTCTTAAAGCAACAAAACTAAATCCAAAACAGCTTTGTTGTAATTATTTGACATATAAACTAACAGAAAATGTACATGTAACAAGCTTTAGCAACTTCTGTTAATATCATGTTTATTAAAAGATTTAATATGCTTAATGGCAATAGAAAACTATTAGTAAACACTGCAAAAATAAATCCCGAAAGAAAGGCTTGGATAAGAACAATTATCTCATTGATTTACAAGTAGGTAGATCATCACTACCTGAAGAAGGAGAAGGCTAGGAGGCTGGGATTGGGGTAGGAGTTCAGGAAGTTTAAAGTTAGTAATACTGATCTAGTTTGAGATCCTTGCCATAAGAGGGAGCCCACCCTGGATTTTGGTCAGGGACTCAGAGGCTGTATAGCCCAGAGACCTTGGATCCTAGGATAGAACCAAATATGACTGACAAAAAAAAAAAAGAAAAAGAAAGAAAGAAAGAAAGAATTCCTAATGATATTCTGCTATACCCATAGATTGGTGTCTAGCCTAATTGTCATCAAAGAGGCTTTACCTAGCAACTGATTGGAGCAGATGCAGAGATGCACAGATCATTAGGCAGAGTTCAGGGAATCCTGTGAAACAGGGGCAGGAAGGATTTTAGGAACCAGAGGAGTCAAGGACACCACAAGAAAACCCACAGAACCAATTACCCGGGCACAGAGGGGCTCATAGGGACTGAACCGCTAAGCAGGGAGCCTACACAGGGCTGACCTAAGCTCTCTACACGTATGTTACAGTTGCGTAGCTTGGTCCTCTTGTGGGACTCCTAATGCTGGGAGCAGAAGCTGCCTCTGACTCTTTGGGACCCTTTCCTCCTACAAGGTCGCCTTGTCTAACCTTGATAGAAGAGGAGTTGCCAAGTCTTACTGCAACTTGATATGCCATGGCTGGTTGATATCCATAGGAGACCTCCTTTATTCTGACTAGAAATGGAAGAAGAGTGGATGGGGCAGGAGGAATGGGAAAGAGGAAGGAGGGGAAACTGAGGTCAAGATGTAAATTAAAAAAAAAAAAATATATATATATATATATATATATGAGAACACTGAAAAAACGACCTCTTTTTTTTCTGGCAAAAACTCAAGATATCTTTGCAGTCCATCTACTTCTCCTCTTGTTTATAATGGTTAACAAGATATTACTTTAAGGTCAGAATGTGGGCTAGTGATGTGGTTCTTTTTGGCTAGTGACTTTTATTATAGAGACTGTTTTTTTTTTTTTTTTTAGGAGAACTTTTATTTTTTTTACTTGTAATTATTAAATCACTCAAGAAATATTTGGCAAAGATGATGTGCCATGACTGACAGTGAGAGGTACTAAGTTTTCAAAGACACATATGTCAGAGGTGAAACGCATGTAAACATAATCAGAATATGTTTTATAGCTATAAGAATATATGCATATATAGATATAATAATAATAATAATAAAGAGGACAAGGTAGGTGTGTGGAAGGGTTTGGAGGGAGGAAAGGAAAGGGAGAAATGATACAATTACATTATAATTTCAAAACAATACAAGAATTAATAAAAATTTGTAGTGTCATATTTTCTGCAGAGACCCAAAGCTGCTGCCAGATACGTGTCTAATATGATCTTAATGGTTATGTGCCCTGTGTTTTGGAAGGCATTTCTGGCAGAAGGAAAGTAAGAGAACAGCAAATATCATGTTATTGAGGGAAATAGATGTGTGATAGCATTACAGCTACAAGATCTGGAGGGGTGGGTGCAGAGGCAAACAGCAGATCATGCCAATGCTGCACAGCTAAAGCATTGTTCTGGAGCGGATACGAGCCACTGATGAGTTTCAAACATGAAACAGGTTCAAGTTCAAGGGTACCCCTCATCTGGCATATGAAAGAAAATAGATGAGAGGAAAAAGAAACGAAAGAAAGAGCAGTTATAAGGTAAGTATTGGAACAGGAAAAAGATAATGAGAGTTTAAATTAGGCCAGAGACAGTGAGAAGGGCTGATGGAAAAAGTTAACCACAGAAGGCCCTAGGACCAATTATATTTTAAAAAAAAAAGAAAAAAAAAAAAAAAAGAGGGAAAGTTAGGATGAATTCCTTGCTTGTTTTGGAGATTTTAAATTCTTTACTTTTAGCCAGTTAGCAAATAGAGTGTGGAGAGCTGTAGGAGGATGTCAAATTTTTCTTGGTTATGTGGAGTCTGACATGGGCTATGTTTCTTGCACAGATTATTACGTCAGCGTCGAGGGTTGGAGAACAGTGCAGGAATTGATGCAGACCTGGTAGTTCTCAGCACGTAGACATCAGCAAAAGGTTTCAAGGAGATTTAATAAGATGAAAGCAAAGAACGATTTGAGGGAAGGCAGTGGGCTTGGTTTCCTCATCACCACACCTTCAGGACATGGCTCAGGGCCTTTCCTATGTGCTTTTCCAGGAGTAAGCGATTGAGCAGAAGCTGACAAAGGGAGACCGGGGAAATAATAAGAAAGAAAGGACTTCAGGGCTGGGCCAGGGAAACCCAGAGTGAAGAGCTCCAAGGAATCAAACAACATCCAGGGCTCTAAGGGGCAAGCAGCATCAACACTGGAGAACCAGAATCCAAGCAGCTCTTTTATACAAACACATGGGAATCATTTTTATTTACATTTAATACAAATTTCGTAGGTGAACAAATGTCAGGTATGTTTTCAGTAAGATGTCTTTTGACTCAACCTCAAATTTTCTTTGCAACTCTCTGTGGTACATATTTATCAGAACTAACATGTGAGCATTAAAAAAAATGTCAAGAAGCAAAATGATGTTTTCTTGAATATAGTTTAAATTATATAATAAATAATAAGATATGCAACTTCAAATCCAGAGGCCCAAGTGTAAAAGCAAGAGTTTTATTATTATTTTTTTAATAATGTCCTACAATGTTATGAATTCACATGTTTAACCATCAGGCAACCAGGCATGTTTAAACAATGGAACAAAACTAGAAGAAGTACTTTGCCAATGCTAATTCCTGATTAAATTTACCTAACATTTTATTAAGTGGCAGGAGGAATCTTACTTTAATGGGCAGGTTTCCTTCATTCACCTGTTCATCCAATAGTCACTAAGCAGACACAGTGTGTAAAGTATTGCCCTGTAGGATGTGAATGACACAGTTGTGAATGACGCAGATCTTGCACTTCTCGGTGATATGAAATATTAATTCATTGAAGTACATTCTCTGTCAGTTAAAAGTGTATATTCTTAATACCCTATGAGAATATATAGGGGAAGGTAATCCCCTCAGGAACAGTCATAGGGGAGGGGAATAATGGGAAAAAGGGGGGGGGGAGGAATGGGAGGATACAAGGGATGGGATAACCATTGAGATGTAACAAGAATAAATTAATAAAAAAAAAAAAAGAAAAGAAAATTGACCTGGGATTCCAGCTAAAGAGTCCACAGTCCTTGCAAAAAAAAAAAAAGTGTATATTGTAAAAACGTATTATAGAATGAAATGAAAACTTTTTTTTATTAATTTATTCTTGTTACATCTCAATGTTTATCCCATCCCTTGTATCCTCCCATTCCTCTCCCCCCCCCCATTTTCCCATTATTTCCCTCCCCTATGACTGTTCCTGAGGGGGATTACCCCCCCTGTATATTCTCATAGGGTATCAAGTCTCTTCTTGGTAACCTGCTGTCCTTCCTCTGAGTGCCACCAGGTCTCCCCCTCCAGGGGACATGGTCAAATGTGAGGCACCAGAGTACATGAGAAAGTCATATCACACTCTCCACTCAACTGTGGAGAATATTCTGACCATTGGCTAGATCTGGGAAGGGGTTTAAAGTTTACCTCCTGAATTGTCCTTGGCAGGTGCCTTAGTTTGAGCGGGACCCCTGGGCCCAAATCTGCCTATCATATTGTTCTACTTGTAGATTTCTAGGACCCTCTGTATCCTTTTATTTTGCTATTCTCCCATGCGTCTCTCATTTAGAGTCCCAATAGGATGCCTTTCCCTCTGTCCCAGTTTCCTGGTAAGTGAAGGCTTTCGTGGGACATGCCCCTTGGGCTAGTATGCAGATATAAGTGAGTATATACCATTTGATTCTTTCTGCTTCTGGGTTAACTCACTCATTATGATCATTTCTAGCTCAATCCATTTATCCACAAATTTTGGGAATTCCTTGTTTTTAGTAGCTGAATAGTATTCCATAGTGTATATGTGAGATTCCATCTTACACCCATCAGAATGGCTAAGATCAAAAACTCAAGCGACACTACATGCTGGCGAGAATGTGGGGAGAGAGGAACACTCCTTCATTGCTGGTGGGAATGCAAACTAGTACAGCCACTTTGGAAATCTATTTGGTGCTATCTCAGAAAAATGGGAATAGGACTTCCTCAAGACCCAGCTATTCCACTCCTTGGAATATACCCAGAAGATGCTCCAGCACACAACAAGAAAATTTGCTCAACCATGTTCATAGCAGCCTTATTCATAATAGCCAGAACATGGAAACAGCCTAAGTGTCCCTCAATAGAAGAGTGGATAAAGAAATAAAAACTTATTATATGACATTTTAGCATTAAAGTTTATTCAAATAGACTGGCAATTCATTGATGAGTTAGGAAAGGACAAGATAGATGCTTTTATAGCATCTTTTTTTTTTTTTTTTCACAGCCTGGTCTTTCCAGATCCACAGGGCAGGAATGAGCCATCTCTTGGGAGAAACAGAGAAAAACAAAGCTCAACATTACACAAAGAAGTACAGGCAACTAAGGAATATGGGTAGTGGGAGAAATCATCTTCCCTAGGGAAGAACACACCAGCTGGTTATCCAATACCAAATGGTCACCACTGACACCATATGTACAAATAGCATTACACAGACTGAGCAGGGTGAATCAGGAAAAATACATATACATGTATATGTGTGTGTATCTATGCTAACATGAAAAATGGAAATAAACCACATACACACACACACACACACACACACACACACACACACACACTGGAAAAAGAGCCAGGCATTTGAAAGAGAGCAAAGATGGATATATGGAAAGGTTTGAAATGGGGAAAGTGAGGGGAGAAACGATATAATTATATTATAATCACAAAAATAAAAGTTAAAAGAGAGCAAAAAGATAAGAAACACATGGACCATCAGAAGTTGGAGAGATAGAGAGCTATAAGGTCATTAAGTTTAATCTTCTTCCTTTTATAATACCTAATAAATAGTTGTAAACAGATGACATGAACATGTAGATTACTGTGGCATTCCTCATTGTTAGCATGAAAACAGAATTGAAAACTGAGAAATGAAACATTGTGCAAAGAAAGAATATATTGTATATATAAGAATATATAAAAATAATTGCATTTGCTTTGTATTATGTAGCATTATATTTATATTGGATCCTATGATTATTAGAAGTTTGCTAACATGAAAAATGGAAAAAATGCTAGACCCCTTTAAGGATTTTCAGGAGGACTAGGTATGCAATGTGTTTAACATGGCCTTCAGAACATTGCAGATACTACAACTATTTTCTTTCCTGGTCCAAGATAAGTGATATTGTGGCTGTGGAGTTACCAATATGTTCTCTATGCCAGGGAAAAGGGGCTTTTCAAGAACATGAATTTCCATTGCCAACCATTAAAGAGGGAAGTACTAAATATCACAACATTCTTGATTGGAAACAGCTCTTAAAGGTGGCCAGAGGACCTAGGCTAGTACCCCAACTGAACAGGACTAAGTCCTGCAGTCTCTTGTCCAAGTCTTCTCTCTGTTGCTGTGATAAGACACCAGGGCCAAAGGCAGCTTGGGGCATATTCATCACAATGTAGGGTTGACTCGGGAGCTTTGCATTAGGTTTGTGGTTAATTACAACTATCTGGAAATACTCCAGGTAGTTACAGAATACAAAAATCCATCCTGCACTCTGTTTATTCCATTTCATCATGGTAAACTAGTTGAATCCAAACTAGGAGTCGAAGTGAAAATTTCCACCATTTTATGTCTTGCTGTCTCTGGTTGCTTCAAAACTGAATTAACAAAGCAATTTTGGTGATTTGTAATTTTGACACATTGGGTAATTAGAGACCAAAGTAGTTCAAATACATATCACACACTAAAATTTAGTTTCTCTTTCTGATTGAAAAATGCAGTAAGAGGGGACTATTATGTCATGTTTCAGTAGTAACAGAGTTAGTGGGTGAGTGAAAGCCGACTCATGTCCTGTGGGCTTTAAGTGCCACTATGGGAGAGATGCCATCAACAATTTTCCTATCTTCTGAACAAATTCTGGTGAAGATGCCCAAACATCTGTTAAACCAAGGTATTTCCTGTGTAAATAAAGCAACGATAAGCATCAGTCACCAGTATTCACTGTGATTTTTTTCCTTCAGAATGTAGAATGCTATTTTTGAGCAGACCCTTGTAGGAAACACTTATGCCTGGGTAGGCATCTCTGCTGGAAATTAATCAAAACACGGTCATTAGCACTCACATTTAGATTATAAGCATCTCAGGAAAGT
Source organism: Acomys russatus (assembly GCF_903995435.1). Taxonomy (NCBI): domain Eukaryota; kingdom Metazoa; phylum Chordata; class Mammalia; order Rodentia; family Muridae; genus Acomys; species Acomys russatus. The sequence goes on along the minus strand of NC_067157.1, from coordinate 20,197,860 downwards.
GCCCTTTCCACTGCTTGCCAGGCTGTGAGCTGTTGATGTTTTTTTGTTTTACTTATTACCTTGTCCTAACACAGACGTGTCATGCAGCCCTCAGGACTGACCCTGATATTTGAGTTAATTGGAACTGAACCCAGTGGAAATTGCAAAGTTTTCACATACTATGAAGTTTTTGTACTTTCGAAAATTCTAGGAAGTCATTTAAAGAAACAGAGAGCTATTAACAACAACAACAACAACAACAACAAAATGTCACACTCCAAATATATGCCTGAGAAACCTCCTCACCTGAAGGGACACACATTTTTTGGGAAGATAATTAAAATAATTGAGATCAAAACCATTTTCTGTTTAGCTCTTCCAACTGTGGCTCATCAGAAAAGAAGAAGGAGAGAGTTGATTTTTTTTTTTTTTTTTTTTTTTTTTTTAGGTTTTTAAATAGTCTTATTTCACCTGGGGCACGGCAGAGGTCTCCTGAACTGTCTTTACCTCCCAAGCCTCCATACCATGGCATCTGTTCTAATAATTTCTGTCTGAGCTACCTCACATCCATCATTCCATGAATACTTGATTATGTTCGTCGTCTTCCATCCACGCTGATCCGGCCATGTGTTCCCCTTCACACTAACCCATCACAGTTCCTCTCCTACCTTCCTGTCTGTTTCTCTCTCCCAAGATCCTTCTCTTCACTAAAGCCCCACCCCCACCCCTTGCCACGCCCACTTTCCTCAGGCCCTGCCCAGGTATAGGCTTTTTATTGGTCAAACAGGAATACTTCTTAGGCAAGGTTTATGCAAGGACGGGTAGGTATACATGACAATGTGCTCATCTGGGCAGCTACTAGATCTTGGAAGCCAGTCATTAGCATCAGAACCACGCCCCAACAAGGACCTAATCCATCAAAGTCCATAGTCCTGAGAAAGTCCCTAAATAGACTAACCCTGGTTGCTTTTTGGCTTTATTTCTGCTTTTGACTATTTTTGGTAACTATGTGTGTCAACTAGGAGATGGTTTTGTGCTTAAAGGTGTACCCTGAGGACATCAAGTATAATATGAATAAATTAATAAAATTTAAAAAAAGAAAAAACCATATAAACATGTAGCAGATGTGAAAGAGAGAGAGAGGAAAAAAAAAAAAAGGAAGCACATGCAAGTGTTTGGGGATTATGGATGGAAGTAGCCCTGAGAGGAGTGATTAAAGCAGATGGCCTAGCATGGGCATGGGTGGTAATGAGATAGCTTAGGGGGAAATCTATCAGGTGTCTGTCTTTTATTGATATTGGCATTTAAGGTAGTGGGTTAATAATAACTGCCATAATAACTATAGGCCCCTAATAATAAGCATTGTTAGCCATTCATATTTTCTATAACAGAATTCAGGATTTTTTTTTGTACTGTTGTTCAATTTCCACCAGAGATGACGACTTGGATGTGGGTTCAAGTCAATAGAAAGCGTTCATTAGCTGGAGAGAGTTGATTTTTGTAAACATTTATAGTCAGTTGCAGTCACACATTTTAGCTGTGGAATAGGGGAGCAGAAAAGTAAGACAGGAGATAGCAAGCGACAAAGCCATTGATTTCCGTCTCATTGGCCTGACTAACATCACAGGATCCAGACATCACTTGCCAGCAAATAACTGGCTCTTCAAGTAGTTTTCATGCTGAAAGACAAATGAACGAAAACTGCGATTTCTCACTGGAACTTCCAATGTATGCATGTGTACTGCATGTGTCCTCACACACAAGGGAAGTTGTGATAGTGTTAGGTAGACATGGATGGGGTAGTTGAGAGAAGGGAGTCCTACAGATGACTATAGTCCTGTTTTCTAGATGTGTAGCCTGAATGACTATTTTAAAACTCTAGCCCAGTGTTTGATGTAAAATAATCAATTTTAAAAAATGACAAAATTCTATAAGGTTGAAGCTGGGTGGTGGTGGCACATGCCTTTAATCCCTGCACTCAGGAGGCAGAAGTAGGTGGATGCTGTTAGTTTGAGGCCATCCTGGTCTACAAACTGAGTTGAGGACAGCCTTGGCTGCAGAGAAACCCCTTTCTGGAAAAACCAAAATAAAAATAAATAAATAAATAAATAAAAATTGTATACATTTGGGACAACAAGATGTCTTAACAGGCAGGAAATCATAAGTTCAATCATGAGGCCCTGAACAGTCTCAAAAAGTAGTTAGATATAGAGTGATCAAGATGACCCAAGCTGTATCTGCATCTCCCAAGGGTCAGAATGCCCCTTGTGGCCCTTTGAGACATCAGCGGTTGTTGCGTTTTCATAGAAAACTTAGGCGGCTGGGCATGTTCCCACACGTGTCCTTTGACTACTTCTTTATGGGCTCTTCCCATGTGTGTATGTGTGGTGTTCCTGTGTGGATGTGTGTTCCCATGTATGTGGACCCAACTGTGTGTGTGCTGGCATGCATGCTAATGTGTATACGCATGTGGACGCCTGAGGGTTATCTTAGGGATTTTCCTTCAGTACTGTCTACCATATTAGTTGGGAGAAATTTTCTAGTTTAGTTTCTTTTGATGTGATAAAACACTGACTGGAAGCAACTTGTGAGAAGAAAGGGGTTCTTTAGCTTACTGTTCCACAGTTCCACATCATAGACCGTCACTGAGGGAAGTCAAGGCAGGAAGTCAAGGTGAGAACCAGAAGGCAGGAACTGAAGCGGGGAAGTGAAGGAGCACTGCTTACTGGCTTGCTCTCTACGGCTCACTCAACTTTACTACTTGTATACCACGGCACTACTTGTCCAGGGTTAGCATTGTCCACAGTGGGCTGGGCCCTCCTCAGTCAGTTTTCACCCAAGACAACGCCACAAAGACATACTCACAAAGACAACCTGATGGAAGCCATTTTCTGGTTGAGATCCCCTTACCCCAAATATGTCTAGGTTTTTGTTAAGTAGAAAAAAAAAAAAAAAACCTAAAGATCATCCTGAGTGAGGTAACCCAGACCCAGGGAGACACGCATGGTATATATTCACTTATAAGTGGATATTAGCCCAATATAAAAGTCCTCTGAGAAACTCCACTCAGCAGGGGATTGGGACAGATGCTGGCACTTGCAGTTGGACTCTCAGTGAAGTGCTGGGAGTGGTATGGAAGAGTGAGGAAGGGAAGGACCCAGAGGGGTCAGAGCCCCACAAGGGGCAACCATCAAGGCCAGCAGATCTGAACCCAGGGGTGGCCTGTGCAAACTGATGCACCAACCAAGGACAATGCCTGCAGAGAACCTAGACTCCTGTTCAGATTTAGCTGAAGGACATCTCATGCTTCATGTGTATGGGAAGGGGGAGAGAGAGTGGACTGCATCTGACATGAACACTGGTGCCCATGATTTGCTCACTTCCTCTTGGCAGGGTGGCCTTGTGGGTGCACAGAAGGGTATGCAGGCTATCCTGATGAGACCTGATAGGCTGTGGCAGACAGTGGGAGAGGAAGGTCCCCCTTGTGAGAGGTCTAAGCGAGGGGAATAGGGCACAAGAGGGAGGGAGGGTGGGAACATGAAGATACCAGTGAAGGATAGCAAAGAGGATGCAAGCTGAATAAATTATAATAATAATTAAAAAAGAAAAATTAAGTAGCAAAGGCAGGGTCTCTCAATTGAGCTCAGAGCTAATTGAGCTTTCCACATTTCCAGATCTGGACATACAGGGTCCCATGTTCACCTTTCACTTACGTGGGGGTGGGGATACCACTTCCAAACTCCATGCTTGCTACTTCACCAGCACTTGAACTGTGGAGCCATCTACCTAGCTGGTGAACATTTTTACATGAACCCATTGATCATCTGTATCTATTTTTTGTTTATAAATATATATATGTATATATATTTATATACAAGTATTTATTTCTTTTTTTAAAAATTGAGTTATTTTTTTTTTACCTCTGAGTTATTTGATATTAGCTTTACTTCAATGATTTGGGTAGGGTGGAGCATCCTGGTAGTCTAGGCACGAAGCCCATTTGATTCTGATAAATGAGTCGTTAATTGTGTTGTTTGATTTGAGCTGCAGACATTTTATTTTGTTGAAGATTTTTTTGCATCTATGTTAAATGGAGTTATAAACCTATGGTTTTATTTTATTACAGTGTAAATTCTCCTTTATGGCTTTCCAACATTACTCAATGTACCTGTTGAATCATTCTCTTATTTTTCTCTTACAAACAAACAACCCCCAAAACAAAACAACAAAAAACTTTTTTTTGCCACTGCTTTACTTCTGTTTATGTAGATCTTAAACTGAACCTACTGTGATAACTTATATGTAGTCATATTCCATAAAGAGGCTTAATGTTACCATGGTAAGCCTTTACATTTCAGGTCCTCTGTGTCCTCCCTTGGTACTGTTTCTGACAAGTCACCATCCTTCCTGCTTTGTTTCATGTTGTCTCTCCCTTGTAGTGGATGCCCTTTCTGCTCTTCATGTGCTGACCTTGCAAACTCAGACCAACCATGGATCACTGAAGAGAAGAGCATTCTATTCTCCAGGACACCAGTAGTCTCTTCCCTGCTCAACACTTCTTTCTGTGTTGAGTGAGTTACTTTTCTCATCGCTGCCACACAATTTCTGATGATAGCCACTTCAGCGGATGAGTCGTGGCAAGAGCATAAGGCAGAGTGAGACACATGCTGACTCTCAGTTACTGTTCTCCTATCTATTCAATCTCTGACCTCAGCTCATGGGATGGTTCTTTCCACCCACATTTCAGATGTATCTTGTCATATATTAATTAACATAGAAAATCCCTTATTTCCCAAGGCTTGCCATGTAGGCCATTCTAGGTCCTGTCAAGTTGACAGTCAATATTAACTATCACATGCATGTTTCCACAGAACTTAACACTTAATCTAACAGTTGCCTTGTTATTTAATTTACTTTCTTTTTATACTAAATATTCTTTTAAAGGAGAGTCAAGCTTAGATTTTTTATAGATGGTTTAGCATAATACCTATCACACCTGCCACACAGTATGGAGTACATAAGTACTTTAAGGATACTTACTTCAAATTAGAAAAATCAATGGACCATTCACATTTAAATGGTTAATGTTAACTTAACATTTTCAATACAACACAAAATTATTCTTTAATTATGTGATTTATTGACCGGAAATATTCTCTTAAAATATCATTAGAAATTGAGCAGAAAATACTGTCTCTCTTTCATGGAGAGGATGCTGCCAAAGAGAGGAAAGATTTGAATGCTGCATAGGATTCCATGAAGAAACAGAACCCAAAGAGCTGTAGATGAAAAGAAGCTTCACTGTGAATGTTTGGTTGAGATAACAATTGATGCTAAGTCACGCCATGTCCTGGGGTATAGGGATGTGGTGGTGTAGGTCTAGTTCATGAAGAGTGACTATGAATGCTGACATTAGAGGGAAAAGATAAGGCGCGTGCCTGAGTTTCCCAGGGGAGAGGACGAGTTTCTGTTTGTTTGTTTTAGTCAAATCCTCAACTGTTTTCGATCCTTACTGCTTAAACTATGAGGGTAGTGATCATTTAATCTACTGACTTGAATGTGAATCTTTTCCAGAAATATTCTTATAGATATGCCTCATGGTAATATATTACCAAGGTAGCTTACATAGTCTATTGGCATACAAAATTAAATGCCATGTGGCTTTTACGTATTTTGTTGTAATTAAATTAGAATGTTGGTATAAAGCAAACACAATTTAAGAACTTGACTTGTTAGAATCCTTAAGGAATGTTGCTTAGTTGGTAAAATAGGAAAATTCCAGCAAGATCAGCAATATGAGCACACCAAACATATTCTGAAATCCATGGTCTTCAGTGTTTGTGGTTGACTATAAAGGATCATAAAATGTCCACATTTTACAGAACTTGGAAGTAGAGATCGCTCAAGAAGATTACCTTTCAAATGAGAGTTAGATATAACAAAAACGACCTTAATTTTAAATGAAAAAAAAATCACAGGTTATCACTTTGTATCAGTTTTATGAATAGCTACAAAGATAGAAATAAGCGCCAGAAATTGGTGAAATGCTGGGAGGTCTGACACAGCCAGTGCCATTCCTCAGGTTCCTTCTTGATGGACACACTGGTCAAGATTTGTCATGCCATCTAAATGATACATGTGAATGAGTCACAAACGAACGAACAAACAAACAAAAAGAGTGCTCACTCACAACATATTTTTGTTGTGTACGTGGTTCTGCTGGATATTTTTTCTTTTCATCAGGGACCCCAAGGATTATTTTTGTTTTTATTTTTCTGTAAGCAGTCCTAGACAGACCAGGTATATCCCAGTGGAAGCAGCTACAGGTAAACCCTTCCCTGGAAACACTGACAATGTAATTGTCCAGAACCTTGTAATTAGCATGCCTAAAAGAAACGCAGTAAGCTCAACTCCCTTCATTATTTCTGAGGATGCATCTCTCACTCTCATGTAAGGAAAGAATACAAGTTTCCTTCTAATCTCTTCCTTTACACCTGAAATTTTACCTTCACCTTTCCTATACTGTCTAAGAGTAAGGGTGTTTGTGTTGCACTTTGTGACTTGAAGAAACTGTAACCACTGGGACAAAGTATGACTCCTCACTTTGAACAAGAATTACGCCTATCTTTGTAAAAAAAAAAAAAAAAAAAAAAAAAAAAACATATCTCTCTGTAATCATCTAGATGTGAATACTAAGAATTCTCCAAGATTTCTTTGAGTCTTCACTTTAATTTATGCCATCTGCAAACATAGGACAATTTTATTGAAATAGAAGAGGGATACATTATATTGTAGACGCTGTCTGCTTTTAAACATCAGTTTGCCTTGGGATGATACATAGTATATTCCAACAGTATTTACATAACACCCAAGCAATCCAAGTGGAGGACAAATGTAGACAACATAAGGAATTTAAAGCAACGCAAAGTCAAGGTGATCACTATTTCTAATGGTTTTTCTTGTTTGGGTCTTTGAGATGGGTCTGACTTTGTAACCCAGACTGAACATGAACTTGTGGTCCTTATAATCTCAGCTTTGGTGCTCAGATTGTAGGAGTGCCACCATGCCTGGCATGTATTCTATTGTTTAGGTAGCTACCTAAGAATTAGGTAAATATATATGTTTTATCTATCAATTAGGGAGCGTGTATAAACATTCTGAGTAGATTCTGTTGCTGGTGGGAATGCAAACTAGTACAACCACTTTGGAAAGCTATCTGGCACTTTCTCAGAAAAATGGGAATAGGGCTTCCTCAAGACCCAGCTATCCCACTCCTTGGAATATACCCAGAAAATGCCCTACCACATAACAGGGACATATGCTCAACCATGTTCATAGCTTCTCTATACATAATAGCCAGAACATGGAAATAGCCTAAGTGTCCCTCAGTAGAAGAATGGACTAAGAAACTGTTGTATATTTACACAATGGAATACTACTCAGCTATTAAAAACAAGGAATTCCCGAAATTTGTGGACAGATGGATTGATCTAGAAATTATCAAAATGAGTGAGTTCACCCAGAAGCAAAAAGAGACAAACGGTATATACTCACTTAAATCAAAACACTAGTCCAAGGGATACGTACCATGAAAATCTTTACTTACCAAGAAAGTGGGTCAGAGGAGAGGATATCTGATTGAGACTTTAGGCAAGAGTAGCATGGAAGAAAGAGGAAATAGTAGGACCCACAGGGTCCTGGAAACATACAAGAAGAACTTTATGACAGGCAGATCTGGATCCTGGGGTCCTCCTCAAACTAAGGCACCAGCCAAGGAGAATATAGGCAGTAAGCTTCGAACCTCTACCAAGACCTAGCTGAGGAACATGATACTCTCCACCGTTGAATGGAGAGTGAGATCTGACTCTCACACGAACTCTGGTGCCCCTTTTCTGACCATGTCCCCCAGATGGGGAGACCTGGTGGCACTCAGAGGAAGGATAGCTAGTTACCAAGAAGAGACTTGATATTCTGAGAGCATATATAGGGAGAGGAGGTCTCCCTCAGTCACAGACATAGGGGAGGGGAGAAGGGGAGAAATGGGAGGGAGGGAAGAATGGTAGGAAATAGGGGAAGGGCTAACAATTGAGATGTAATATGAATAAATTAATAAAAAAACATAAAAAAAAATAAAATCTAAAGTGGAAAAATGAAACCGCAAACTTCCCTTCTATTCCTGCGAACACATGCTGTCTCTTAGCTTTCATGGCTAAGAGGGAATAGCAAAGTAGGGAAAGCAAAGAATTTGCATGTGAAACCAGAGCATGTTTCAGAGGTTAATATGTTTATTTTGGTATTTTTTTTTATTTGTTTAGAGTAGTTTTTTATTCTGTATTGAATATATTTGTCAATATTTAAAAATATTGTCAAAGCATCTTAATAGTAAAAATTATCTATGAATTGAAATTCTGTGAAGATGGAAATGTAAATAAATAGTTTTATTTCTCAAAGTCAGGTATCAGCACAATGATTAATGGACACAGAGAGATATGAGAATAAACCATAATAAGAACTCATCCTGTTTCTTTTCAGCTTCCTTAAATCCACTTGCAAATCCATCACCCAGCAACCATGAAAGGCAGTAATGTTCAGCGAAGCCTCTGTATTAGCCTTGCCCAGAGGACCCAAAGCTGTTCTCAGTTCCCCTGGCCCAGCCTACTCAATAAAGCAGGGCAGCTGCGTGACACAGCCCCAGCCAGCCTCACTCTCCATCCGCATCTCAGACGACTAATACAAATCAGATGAGAAATTGAGACACTGACCCCAAACTCCAGGTGACACTACCTGTTAAATCTACATAGTCTTCCTTTAATGCAATTCACCTCTGCTCTCCTAATTTTACCGAAACCTTGAAAGGAATAAATATTCTTCTTGGAAATAAGATTTCTGATTAGGCTTGACATTTGATAGCCTGAAGGTTTTCTGAAACTGCTCAATGGTGAGTATCAGTTGCTTTATGCGTCTTTGGGAAAGATTTGACAAAGTCGTAAGTCAATCCCAGTAGGATTTCGTCTACACTGGCCATTGGTTTCCTCTTTTCTCCCTTTAAACAATGCCAACAGTCACTTGAAACAAACACCTGACTGAATGTGGAACCATTGCTAACAATGACTTCTTAAGTGTCATGGTGTTTAGAAAATTCACTGGCATCCATTCATCAGCAGGGACCTTCAATTCATATATTAAGACTTTAAATGAATTCTAATGTGTGACTTCACTTTCTGTTTTACTGTAACCATTCTCAGGCAGTTAGACTAAACATAATGTAACACTCTTGTGCAGTTTGAGACACCATCCAGCATGTGACCTTGCTGTGCTGTCTTTGGTTTTCACTGTGATATGCGGTGAGCCCTCAGAACCATTCCTTTGGAAAACATAGAACATCTGAAAGTACAAAAATGGGAAAGTATAGGAAATTTCATGAAATCATCACCCCATAAAGAAATGCAGCACCATAATTTGACAAGGACCATTTTTTAAAAAGTTGATATGTTTTTTTCTGTATGTGAGTGTTCTGCCTGCATGTGTGTTTGTGCACCACATGTATGCAGTACCTGTGCAGGTCAGAAAGAACTCCTGGAACTGTTGTTAAGACTGTTATGAGCCTCCATGTTTCATACTGGGAACTGAACCTGGGTCCCCTAAATATGAGCGACTCCTCTTTACCAATGAGGTATCTCTCTATCCCAGAAGGACCAGTTTTTAAAAACAGGACTTGGAATTCCAATGTAGATGGTTCTCCTGGGGAAGAGAGATGCATGTTTATAGAATTTACATTGTGACTAACATCTTTTTAAAAACAAGCTCCTTAAAATAGGACAGGTTAATACAGCAAACACTGATGTTTCTTCTTCGGGAGGGACATGGTAATGACGTATGGAATCCAAGTCCTTATAGGGATCTACAGAGCCATTGAGAATTGTCCACATAATTCTAAATGTGGAGCCTGAGAGCTGACCTGGGTCAGGGGAACATATCACCAAGAAAATTGCAGTGCAGTGGGAGCACAGCTTGGACTCGGGCAGCTGCAGGGAGCCAGGCAGGCAATTTATAGGAAGAGCAAAGCAGAGCGCAGACCAGGAGTGACCCTCCTTGCCAGGGTTGCCTCTAAGCTACTGGCCAGTGTGAAATGGATTCTGACTGTGAGTCTCCTGAATAATGTTATTAATTAAATTTTACTTTAAAAATATATAAAATATTTGAAAACACCGAGCCAATAAATAGGATCCGCACTCTCTGCAACAGTAATTACTACTGTATTATTATACTTCCTTAGAAAATTTCTGTCGTTGTGGTTACATCTGTAATGGGTATACATGTACACATTTTATCTTTAAAAGTAATGGCTTTATATAACCTTATTTCCTTATTGAAATTACCAAAGAGTCCTAACCCTAGTTTTCCATGATGACAGAAAGGTTATCTGAGAAGATCTTAATAGCACATGATCATTTTAAACCTATGCTCAATATGAGGAAAACTAAAACCCACACAGATTAACAACATCCCAAGGGCCCTGCAGCATATGGGTGGATATTTTAAGTTATCATATTTTTTTGTGTGTGTTTCTCTAAATATGCGATTCAGATAATTTCTTTATGAGCTTTAGAAGTCACAACAATTTACTACCTATTACCATGGCATCATAATAACAACAAAGACTGAAAGAACACCTGAGTTGACTTTCTCCATGCGGCATGTTAACTGTCTGTGTTCCTTGAATGAAAGCTATGTGTTTCTGCGGGTTTAAAAAAGATAATATGATTAAGCAGATTAAATGTTCCTTTCCTCATAATGTGTTAGAATATAATTTTTGAATCCCATTCCAGACACTGAAGTTACCCTGTCCCCTTCCATCTGGTGACTCTCCAGCGAAAGCTACAGAGTAGGCTGCCTAATTTGACTGTTGATTGCCCAATATGGAGTAGAGGTTTCTGAGCATAGGTTAGTGCCAGCGCTTGTGATTTATGGCCAAGGTCAGGCATGGCACTCCAAGTATGCCAGTGCAATTAGGAGGGTATTGAATTTGTCAGCTAAGTGTAAAATACCCTGTGCTGCAGAGTGAAGCCTTCATTTTCTAAGTAAATTAACTGTAATAACTATCAAACTACAGCTGGTAAGCAAGCCAGCCATCTGTGAAAAGGGAATCCATTGACAGCAAAAGCCTTGTTAGACATTTCTTAGAGATAGAGAAAATTCAAACAGACAGGGCTGTGTTTGATCCTATGAAAAGCAGAAGATAATATGCACGCGCTCCCCCCCCCCCCCACGCAAACACATACACACAACGCCACTCCAGTACTTCTACAAAGAAAACCAGGGTGGAGATGAGAGAATAAATGGCATGGCTAAGCTCTTCATGTAGAGCTTGGTGCAGGCAGAATGAAGCAGGAGGCAAGAGGTTAGGACATTTAAAGTTCATGGTAGTTTGAGACACATGACCCACATCAGGACCTCCGAAGCAGTCCAGTTTGTGTACATTCTGTGAGTTGCTCTGGACCTTCACTATTACCTGCACATTTCTGTAGCAGTAGGCTACAGAACTTCTTTTGTGAATGGCTACCGCCCCCTCCCCCCTACTCGGTTTTAAGCACAGAAATCGAGTGCAATACCTTGTCTTTTTCTTCATCTGGAAACTCCTTAAAATGATATTCATATTTAAAGCTCTTCAGCCTGGATGTATACGAAACAGGTTCTGACGTCTTTGCAGAAACCTGTGTTGTAGACAAGAGGATGTGGCACATTTTTATTAAGATGCCTAAAGAGATTTCGTATCCACCAAGTTAGTGGGAGGATAATGTAACTAAAAGGAAGGATGATTTTGTTTTCTCTCCTGGTCGCCAAGGATTTAGCCCAAGCAAAACTCCTTTCCATGCGGCTCTGCCTCTTACAGTCTTTACCGGCTCCCTCCCATAAGTGGCACAGCTTGGTGCCCGTCAAACCTGTAGCATGTGGGCTTTTAGAGGACACTGAAATATTGCTTTAACTAAGAAGATGTATCTTACCTAAGGTATTTCAGAGAAGAGAACAGACACAGAATCAGAAAAAAAAAAATCAATCACCTGGGTGTTGGAGGTAGGTCTGGTGTGTTTTGATGCTAATTAATGCTTACTTTCTCTGCCACCCACCTGTACCTTGCCTAAGAGCCTAACCTGTTTGACCAATAAAAGGCAGTCACACCTGGGCCGGGCAAATGAGATAGGCGTGGCTAAGGTTCCAGGGCTTGGGGAGACAGAGAGGATCTTGCAGGAAGAGAGACCCGGGGAGAGGAGAGAAGAAGGAGGCTGCGCCATCATGGCTTAAGTAGAGGAGAAGCACGTGGCTGGCGTGGATGGAGACTTGGCCCAGAGGATGGTAATTAGAAAGTATCTGGGATCATGGATGGGAGGTAGCTTGATAGAAATTATTAGAAGCAGATGGCATGGGATTGGGGTAGGGTATGGGGTTACCTGACCCAATATGAGTAGTAGTTTAGAGGATTAATATCTGCTCTGCCCCCGGTTAACTGCGGCTATTTTAAAATATAACAGGTGTCTGTGTCCTGATTGATTGCCAGAGGGTTAGAAAATACTGCTGTAATAATAATTATAGGCCTAATAATAAACATTATTAGGCCATAACGGTAATTTAACTGCAACAGTTGGGTCATTTTCTGATTAGGTCAAACATTTAAACCCATGGATTCTTAGTTCTATATATATTTTTTCACTCATAAAAAAGCATAGTATGTCTCTTTAAAAGACCTTACAGGACAGGCATGAAATCATGTTCCTGCCACATGGGGGTGTGTGTGGGTGTGTACGGTGCTCAATGGGATGTTGTTTCTTCCCTCTTCTTTTGAAAATATGGCATAGCAGCTGAAATTTCCCCATTCCCAAATGGCAGTCATTATAACCCTCCTAAAGTGTTTTCCCACAGCAATCATGAGAGCATGAGGAAAACTTCATGAGCATTTAAGTGAAGATACTGTCAGAAAGAAAGGCATTAGTAAGGCACTAGGAATGAAGAGACACAAGAGAAGGAACATAACATGCAAGCCAGAGGGGCACCTCAGAAAGCGAACATCTACACAGGCTACCAAGTGCAGAACTGCCCTTCCTAGAATGTTTTCTGATTTGATTTTATTAAGGGCAGTGTGTTTCCACACACAGGGGGTCCCTTCATAATGAAACTTTTTATGTCTGCCTATATTACAAGATGTGCTGCAAATCAATGATTGAAAAACTCCTTGAGGGACAATAACACTAAATAAATACATAATTATTATTTGGGGCTGTTTATTTCACTTGAGAAAAAAAAATGTTGACAGCTTCATTATGTCAGGCCTGTGAAAGCTGGTAACTTATTCTGTGGTCTTTGAAATTATGTTTTCTTTTCTTTTCTTTTCTTTTTTTTTTTTTTTTTCTTTTTTCCGGATTGTACTTTGCATAAGTTAATGAATGATGGCTTGAAGCATTGTTCAATGCAACACACAGTGAACATATTGTTTTCTCCACTAAATCTCATGCACAGAACTTATGCAAATAGAATGGTAAGATGGGAGGCCTGGCTTGGAGAAAGGATGGTTGAAAAACACCCAAAGCTTTAGAAGACCACAAGGCCAAGATGGTGACATATTTGTCAAGGAAATCTAGTTCTCAGGATTGCATAGTTAGGAAATGGAATATCCTAATCCTGCAAAGTGCTTGTCAGGAGGAAACCAGTACCTGGAACGCTGCGTAAATTCCGAATCATACTTCTGGAGACTGACACATAGCTTGGCATTTCACCTGAAAAGCAACTCAAGCACCCGTGAGCACAAAATCAGGAAAAATAATTGTTTATCCTTACGTGTCTGATCCTAGGGGATGAAAGATACTTCAGCTATGTTGTTGTAGATTGCAATTCTTTGACAAGAAAGAAGCACACGAAATTAATTATTTGACTACAGGAAGGTGGTCAGCCCAACACGTAAGAAGTAATGGGAGGAGGCCTGGGTATTGTAGGGTAGCCTGGGCTACTTAGACAACCCCTCCTCCTACCTGCAAAGTTCAGCTGGGGAGGAGAGAGAAACAAAACAAAACAAAAAAAAAAAAAAAAAAAAAAAAAATCACAAGCCAAATGTTATTGCAACCTTCTTGATAAATAGTTTTCTAATACTAGATGCATGAAGTAGAACATTCCAGCAATAGTTCTTTTCTGGGTGAGAGGATGAGATTTATCAGATTTTTAGCCTTAAATTTAAGATGCATTTTTTAGTACATTATATTCATGTTGCAATGAAATGAATTACTTTATGTAATTGATTTATGTCAAAATCTTTTGTCACATTTTAAGTTGCCTGTTTTGTGCATATGTATGGATTTTTATGTGAACATGTGTGCATCGTAACATACCTGGGGTGGGTCACAAAACAACTTCCATGTTCTGCCAGATAGTTCTGGGATGCAGCTCCGCTTGTTGTCAATGGTAGCAAACGTCTTTACACACTGACCCCTCTCACTGACTAATTAAAAATAATCTAAAAGTTATTTTTAAATTGATTAATAGAATACAGGTAGATTGCAACCTAGCTATATAGTCTTTGAGACCAGAAGTGTTTCAGATTTTGGGTCTTTCCAGGTATTTGAATATTTATGTATATGCTAAGTTACCTTGGTGATGGAACCAAAGTTTAAATACAAATAGATTTATTCATATATACCTTGTACACATCTGCTGAAACTAAATTTGTGCAACATTCTGAGAGGGCCCTTGATTTGAGTGTGGTCAAGCATGGGTCATGTATATAATTTTTACTTGTGGTGTTATGTTTACAATGTAAAATTGCAGATTTTAGTTTTCAGATTTGGAGTGGTTAAATGTTAATATATTTTTAATATTCTGTAATTACCTGGTTTTATAATTTTAACATTCTATGTTATTGTTCAGTTTAGCATAAATTTTCACAAATTCCAACCAGAATTAACTTTCTGTCAGTTCTGTCATGAAAGAGCAAGGTAAAGACTATTTACAACTTTAATATAATGAAAACAACATATGAATAAGTACACTTTTATTTGTGCTTTCATGGATTGTTTAAAAGAAATGCACACATACAGCAATTCCTGTCCCTATTCTTTCTCCAAACTCAGAGGTTCAGGTCCATGTCAAAGGAATAATAAATAAATAAATAAATAAATAAATAAATAAATAAATAAAGTAACCCATACTAAAAGCAATGAAATATATAAATACTCAAGCCACATCTTTCCCCTAATCAAAACAAACAAGCAATCTAATAAACAAAAAACAAACCATTAAAGCTGGGCACTTTAGAAGAAGCATAACAAATGGCTGGTTTGGAGGCATGTGCTTGTATTTCCAGCGGAGAAAGGGGGGGGGGGGGTCCTTGAGTCTTTCCATGCCAATGTGGGGGGACAGTTTGAGTGCCAGGCCAGCTAGGGTTATGTAGCCAGACTTTTTCTTAAGTAAGTAAGTGAGTGAGTGAGTGAGTACATAAGTAAGTAAGAAAGAAAGAAGTAAGTGAGTAATAAGTAAATAGAAAAGGGAAGAAACTTAAGCTTAGAAGTTTCGGAGTTGCAAACCTCCAGCGATTTTGTTTTATCCTTCAGGAGATTTCTACATCCAGAATATTAATGATAGTGGTTCATTTGGTACTAAGTATGCATGGTGGAGATTCTTAATTTGTTAAACTAAGAAGCTCACTTTAGTGGAACTGAAGTCAGAAACAGATGTTTCCTTCTGAGGCCAGAACAAGACTGGGGGGACTGAGGGAAGAAAGCATCATTTCTCTTCAAGCAGTTTTTAGTTTCCTTTTGTCTCACATACAACAATCTGAAGTCAATCTGGCTACTATAGCAAGTCAGCAGGGAGAACTTTGTAACCTTAGGGCTGAGGATTGCTATTTGAGCACTGTGATAAGAGGCAGTTACACCAAACAATGCCCAAATGTGGACAGTTTCTGCATCAGGATAGCATGGAACCCACTCCTTAGGACTACCTAGTAAAGTAGCAAGACCAGTGTCTTCTTGATTCCATGCAGTTTGCCAAAAACAAACAACAACATCAACAAAATGGCACATTTGATCCATGTTGTGAACCTAAGAAATAGTGAACTATAAAATTATCCTGGGATTGCTCTTGTTCCTTTGTTCTTCTGAAACAACTATTTATTTTCATGAAGTTCATAACACTGAATATCGCCATCATATTATTTTGTTACTCCTTCAATCCAGCCTTCATTTAGCCTTTTTTTTTTTTTTTTTTTTTTTTAAAAGATGGCTATATATCGCAAGTTTTCCTCAAACTGGTGATCCTCCTGCCTTGACCTCTCAACTTATAAGTATGTTGTACCACATCTAGAATCCTCGGTTCCTTTTACTTTTTTCTATTGATTTAATTATTTTGAAGATTTTATACAATATATTTTGATCATATTTTTCCCCTCCCCAATTTCTCCTAGAGCATCACACACCTCCATCCCTACCCATCTTTGTTTTGTTCTTATAAGAGAGAGGGGAAAAACCAAAGCAAAAGCGTACAGACAAACATGGAGTCTGGTTTGTGTGGACACTATATTCTTGAGCACGGAGCCTACACTGGAGCGTGAATGATAGCGTCACCCCATTGAAGAAAACAATCTTTCCCTTGTACCGCGTCTTTCTATTGCAGATTGCTTCTTGGCTAGGAATGGGACTTTGTGCTCACTTCCCTTTCTCTGTGCTGGGATTTTTACCTGGTTCAAACTCATGTAGGTCTCGTGCATGCTGTCAGTTCCTGTGAGTTCATATGTTCATCAGCCCTACAGTGTCTTGAAAACACTGTTTCCTTAGAGATATCTACCACATATTGTCTTTAATTTTTCTGCCTCCCTCTGTGCATAGATGCTTGAGCCTTGTGCAGAGGGGTTTGATAAAGGCATCCCTGTTAAAAACGAATGCTCCAAAGCCTTTTGCTCTTTGTACATGTTCCATATTTTGTACTTATTATCATCCACTGCAAGATGAGGGTTGAGTGCAGCTCTGATATATGATAAAGTAATATGTCATTGGGGGTAGTTTTATTGCTTTAGTAGAGTACTATTTTCCTTTAGTCGAGTAACAGCATCAGGTTTTGCCTTAGGGTCTATGACCAGTGTAGTCTCAGGTTCTTGGCTCTTTTATTAGTGTCAGGTATGGGTTGATCTCATGGAGCAAGCCTTAAATCTAATTACAAAATAATTGGTTACTCCCATGATATTTGTGCCACTATTGCACTAGTGGGCCTATATTGCAAGCATATTGCTATTCTATCTCACAGGCTCTATGGCTCTGTGAGGCTGGTGATTACTTTTCTTCAGCAGTAGCACTATGAGTGCTAGCTAGTAGAGTTGAGGCTTACGTTCATGTACCAGATCAATGTTTTATGATTTGAGTATGTGGTGTTTTCAAGCAACAGGATGTTATCATCAGGTTCTGAAGGGTAACAAATATCTCTGACAAATTCCAGAAAAGTTTTAAGTGGTCTATGGGACCCTTTTGGCCAATGGCTCAAGTAGATAAAAGATAACCAAAGATAACCTATTCTTCATATGATCTTTTTTAAGTATGACAAATAATTGGTGTTTTGGCTTATAATTAAATTCTTTCTATATATGTCTATATTTTAGGATGTTCTACAGTAGTAAGTTTTCACATGGCTTATTAAAAGGCCTTTAGTTATCCTTGCTTCCTTTTCTTCCTCTACTCTATGCTCTCATTCTTCCCTCAGTTTAACGCTCCCGTTAGAACTTATCCTGTGCCCCTTTATAATACCATATTCTATTAGAGTCATCTCCATGACAAGTACTAGAGGATAGTTTGGGGTGTGAATGGAGCACATGAAGGTACTAAATCCTGCCTGTGTAATACTTTTTAAAATATATTTTATTAATTTATTCATATTACATCTCAGTTGTTATCCCATCCCTTGTATCCTCCCATTCCTCCCTCCCTCCCATTTTCCCCTTACTCCCCTCCCCTATGACTGTGACTGAGGGGGACCTCCTCGCCTTGTATATGCTCATAGGGTATCAAGTCAATGACTCTAATAAAATTTCATGGCTTATCAAAAAATACTATATTCTATTTCCCTTTCCTTGGAAGATCTCCTCCTTCACCCTGGTCCCTCGGTAGCCACATACCTTAGTTACTTTTCTATTGCCCTGACAAAACACCATGACCAAGGCAACTTAGGAAGAAAAACACTAAGTTTGGGGCTCACAGTAGTAGAGGGTTTGCATCAAAGGCCATCATGGTAGGGAGCACAGCTGTAGGCAGTCAGGTATGGCACTGATGCAGTGGCTGAGACCTTATATCACAAAACAGAGAGAGAGAGAGAGAGAGAGAGAGAGAGAGAGAGAGAGAGAGAGAGAGAGAGAGAGAGAGAGAGAGAGAGAGAGTGCTAATTGGTGATGGCTTCAACATTTTAAACCTTAAAGCCCACCTTTAGTGACACACCTCCTCTAACAAAGCCAGACTTCCTAATCCTTTCCAAGCAGGTTCCTCTAACGTGGAGCCAAGTATTCAGATATATGAGCCTATGGGGACCATTCTTATTCAAACCACCACAGTGCCTAACCTCTGTTTCTAATTCAGACACACACACACACACACACACACACACACACACACACACGTGTGTGTGTGTACATACACACATACTTACATACATAATACTTACAGTTTAAAAGTTATCATCCATATATAAGAGAAAACACCCAAGGTTTTTCCTTCTAGATCTGCATTCTCTCACTCAGGATGATTGTTTCTAGTTCTATCAATTTACTTCCAGATTTCATTTTGGTTGACAGCTGAATAATATTCCACTGTGTAGATGTAACACATTTCAGTATGCATCAGTTGATGGGCATACGTAGTTGAATTGAACATGTTCAGTTGTATTAAGACATTCTTGGCTCTTTCAGCTTTCTTTCTTTGTCTGTCTGTATATGGTAGCTAGACATTCTAATAGTGTCAGTCCAGAAGTCTAGTATTACCAGCTTCTTCAGTATTTTGTCATATGCTTGCATCAGTTGGTTTTCCGACTGTGGAAAACAATCACCAGTTCATGGAGATTTACTCTGCAAAGTCAAGCCTTGACTGCTGTTTAGTGCTCCAGTCTGGAAGGCTAAAATCAAATTAAAAACTAAGAAAGTAAAGCTTGTGACATACCTGATACCATGCTATGGGAACAGCTGGGTGCAGTCATAGCTAGCAGAGGACGCTGGCTGTACTTGGCAGTGTGGATCCAGCAGTAGGCTCTTTCAGGCATGGCTGAGAGCATGCTCCCTCACCTTCCTTGTCACGTGGCTTACTCCAGAATCAGAATTCTGGGCAGAAATACGTCCCATGAATAAGTCACATGTCCTTTTTCTAACTGCCAACAGACATCCTTTCCTACTTTTTAATGTTATCACCTATGATTTGTGCATCAGGACTCCCACAAGCACGAGGTAGGGGTCATATGCTGGGCTGCCCAGAATAATTACAAGAAAATTAACACCATAGAGAAATCACATTGAGCAACATACTGTGCTTTCTACTCTTCTCAGCCAATCTCTTTTAATTTTTCTTCAGTAAATCTGAGCCCAGTACCTACCCTGCCTTGCAGCCTGCAGCGTAGCCTTGATCCTCCTCACTCTTCTAGTGTGCTTATGTAGCAACTGCCACCTTGCTAAAAGTCACAGCGCTCCACATTTCCCACCGTTTCCTAGGTGGTTATCTTCTTTTAGCTCCTTATACTATTGGCTTCCCTGTCATTGTTCCGGTTTCCTCCCCACCTCTCCTCCCACTTTGAAGTACAAACCCCAAGGTACTCTTCTTCTCAGCCTTCCTTTCTCATATTGTGCCCCCCACCCCCCAGTCATCTATTGACACAATTGCTATTACATTATTATGCATATTCAGGCAGTATACCCATGCAATCTCGCTCTTGAGTGCCACACCCAAATTAACAATTAATGAATGTGTTTGCACAGATTTTGGCCTTTTTTTTCTCATAGTAGTCTAATCTACAACCAAGCTTGTTTTTTTTTTTTTCCCACGAAATTCTTCTTGTGTGAGATTTTACTAGGTTATTGGCTTTATTTCGTTTGTATAGTGAACTAGACATGAAAATTTAAAAATTAATCTTTATTTTTTTTTTTTTCTTTTTCCTTCTTTTAGAAACCAAGTTTAGGAAATTACCAAGAAAAGTCAAAATCCCTACAGATTTGTTGTTGTTTTGGGGTTTTTGTTTTTTTGTTTGTTTCACAATTACCTCCTTAATGTTAACATTGCTACTGGCCTGCTGCAGACTTTGACTTCAACAGCTGGGACAGCTGTTACAGCTTCCTAATTGTTCTTCTCACCTCTGGCCTCCCGCCTTCCCAATCAATACATCTCGCTGCTGGAGGAGTTTCCAAAACCAAATGCCTTATCATGTCATTTTCTGATTCCATAAACTTCTGTAACTCGTGTGTTCTTTCTCTATTGTTAGAGCACCTCAGCCCGGGACCCAAATTGTCTGTGTCTGCCTTACATTTGTCCTTCAGATGTCCATAGATGCCAGGCTCACAGCTGCCGGCCACAGAGCCTCCATCCATCTTCCCCGAAACTTTATGTGTGTTCACCAGGAGCACTCTTACCTTTTTGCGACACCTGATAGTGCTGTATTTTTTTTTCTTTGCTTTTAAATATTAGCTCTAAGTTTGCATTGCATTGGAGTTGTCTTTTATATATTTGATTCTTACAGTTTCACAAAAGCAGGCCTTGGGTTCTTCTCCCACAGACCCAACTTTCCACAGGATCGAGCTCAAAGTTTTCAAAATATAAGGTATTAAATAAAGATTGTATTAGACAGAACCTCAAAATACAGACCGAAGATCCTTGCCTATTCAGAGACAAAAATCAATAGAACAGAAGCCACTTTAATTGTTCTGTGTACAACCCTATTGTTTCTTTATTCCAGTTTTAAATGCATTTTTCATGCAAGTTGTTTATCATTTAATCATAAACAAACAGGCAGCGACCTTCTCAAGCACACTGAAATATGTGGGATTTAACTTTGAAAGATATTAGAATATTTATGCTTTGCTTCGTTAGACATTTTGTTAAACAATGTCCACAACATTCATGTAGTTGCCAAAATTGGTCTAAGGGGGAAAATGACACAAAACAGTGATTAGTCAGCAATGCTGGGAGCTATAACTTTAACTGTTTGGCGATTTAACTTCCATCCCCATCTGCTATTTCCTTATTTTGGCTTTTCAGCATGTTTCCAGTGGTGCCTAACAGTTAACCTTTTTGTTCTACCTGAATTGAAACGATGGTTGTGCAGGAAGCTCTTTAAACACTGGTCCTGGCGGTGGGTGTTCATTTCCACAGTGTCCGACAGCAACCAGTGTTGACACTGTGCAGTCAGAAACAGCAGCAAGTGATATGGTCTGATATTTACAGCAGCCTGTGCCTGCTTTATGATTAAGATTGATAGCCAAATGTTACAGTCTTCCAACAGGCCTCTAGCTACTGGGATTTCTGGCCTTTTTGTAGTGGCCAGTGTTTTAGAGCTCAGCCTGGGGTCTAAGCTCTTGGCTAGTAAGACTTCATGGCTCTCTGAAACTCTTCCCATATCAAGACCTTACAGGTTCCCTAAGCTTTGTTATCAGCCTTTTACTCTCCTGAACCTCTATGCTAACACTTCTACTTCCATTCTTCCACCTACCCATAGGATATGACGCACAAGAGTGTCTCTCTGTTGGTGAGCTTGAGCAACTTACTTACACAGGACCAGAAGAGGTGTTTGGCCAAACATAGCCTGGAACTAATCAGCCACTAAGGTTTGTATTTGGACCAATAATGGCTTTTCTTCTAGCCTCCGCCATGTGAAGTATGCCCCTTCTAAACTTGTTCAGAACTCTGGTGGAGGATGTGCCTTCCAAAGCCACACAATCAACTGCTGTCTGCATAACTGTCTCAAGGCTTCATGGAGTGCTCAGGCTGGCCTCTGCAGGTAATAGTGTCATCTGGCTGTCTTTACTGACTGACAGCCCAGAGACTCAAGGAAGTTTAAGTGATGAGGGGGAATCACATAGCTGCTAATAAGAAAGTCAAATTGTCCCGTCCACAGTTCCTTCCTTATTGACAGAGAGTTGAACATCAGAAAGAGCACTTACAACGTAACCTTTGAGATTTATGAAATACCAACAGTGATACTGAGAGATTTTAACAATGCTTTAAACCTGCCCAGTGCCCAGAGGGGTGTCCCATCCTATTTCATATGCATACATGAAAAATATGAATATAACATCTTTTATATATGAGTCTGCATATCAATGGAACAAATAACATGGATTTTGCTTCAGTTGTGGATATTATGTTACTAGGGAGGGGTATAAGCATCTGGATATGAAAGAAAGCATAGTTGGGATTCTCTTGCTTGGTTAGGGTTATTTCTAGATATTTTATACTGCTTGTGGCTATTGTGAAGGGAGTAATTTTCCTAATTTCTTCCTCTGCCTGTTTGTCATTTGTATATATACTGACTTTTTTGAGTTTATTTTGTATCCTGCCAATTTGCTGAAGGTGTTTATCAGCTGTAGGCATTCTCTGGTGGAATTTTGGGGGTCACTTATATACACTATCATATCATCTGCAAATAGGGCTAATTTGACTTCTTCCTTTCCCATTTGGATCTCCTTGATCTCCTTTTGATGTCTTATTGCTCTGGCTAGAACTTCAAGAACTATATTGAAGAGATATGGGGAAAGTGGGCAGCCTTGTCTGGTCCCTGATTTTAGAGGGATTTCCTTGAGTATCTGTCCATTTAATTTAATGTTGGCTATTGGTTTGCTGTATATAGCCTTTATTATGTTTAGATAAGTGTCTTGTATTCCCAATCTCTCCAGAATTTTAAACATAAATGTGTGTTGGATTTTGTCAAATGCTTTTTCTGCATCTAAAGAAATGATCATATGGTTTTTCTCTTTCTGTTTCTTTATATGGTGGATTACATTGATGGATTTCCGTATGTTAAACCATCTCTGCATGCCTGGAATGAAGCCTACTTGGTCATGGTGAATGATGTCTTTGATATGCTGTTGTATTCGCTTTGCGAGTATTTTGTTGATTATTTTTGCATCAATGTTCATAAGAGAAATTGGTCTGAAATTCTCTTTTTTGGTTGGGTCTTTGTGGGGTTTAGGTATCAATGTGACTGTGGCCTCATAGAATGAATTTGGTAATATTCCATCCATTTCTATCTTTCAGAATAGCTTGAATAGTATCGGTATTAGCTCCTCTTTGAAGGACTGGTAGAATTCTGCTCTGAAACCATCTGGCCCTGGGCTTTTTTGGTTGGGAGACTATCAATGGTTGCTTCTATTTCTATAGGTAAAATAGGGCTATTTAATTTGTTTATCTGGTCTTGATTCAATTTTGGCAAATGGAATCAGTTGAGAAAATTGTCCATTTCCCTTAGATTTTCAAATTTTGCGGCATAAATGCCTTTAAAGTAGGTTCTTATGATTCTTTGTATTTCTTTGGTGTCTGTTGTTATGTCTCCCTTTTCATTTCTGATTTTGTTTATTTGGATAGTGTTTCTCTGTCTTTTAGTTAGATTGGCTAACGGTTTGTCTATCTTGTTAATTTTCTCAAAGAACCAGCTCTTGGTTTTGTTGATTCTTTGGATTGTTCTCTTTGTTTCTAATTTATTGATTTCAGCCCTGAGTTTGATTATTTCTAGGCATCTACTCCTCTTGGGTGTTTCTGCTTCCTTTTTTCCTAAAGCTTCCAGATGTGTTGTTAAGTTGTTTATGTGGGATGGTTCCATTTTCTTTTTAAAGGCACTTAGTGCTATGAATTTTCCTCTTAGCACTGCTTTCAATGTGTCCCACAAATTTGGGTATGTTGTTCCATCATTTTCATTGAATTTCAGGAAGTCTTTTATTTCTTTCCTTATTTCTTCCATGACCCATGTGTCATTAAGTAGAAAGTTGTTTAGTTTCCACGTGTTAGTATGCTTTTTGTTATTTCTGTTGTTGTTGAAGTCCAGCCTTAGACCATGGTGATCTGGTAAGATACAAGGTATTATTTCAATTTTCTTGTATCTGTTGAGGTTTGCTTCGTGACCAACTATGTGATCAATTTTAGAGAACATTCCATGAGGTGATGAGAAAAAAGTATAATCCTTCGCGTTTGGGTGGAAAGTTTTGTAGATATCTGTTAGATCCATATGATTCATGACATTGGTTAATGAAGTTATTTCCCTGCTTAGTTTTTGATTCAAAGACCTATCCTTGAGTGAAAGTGGGGTGATGAAGTCTCCCACTATTAATGTGTGGGTATCGATAAGTGGTTCAAGCTTTGTTCATAACTCTTTTACAAATGTGGGAGCCCTCGTATTAGGAGCATAGACGTTCAAAATCGTGATGTTTTCTTGATTGACTTTACCTTTGATGAGTACGAAGTGTCCATCCTCATCCCTTTTGATTAATTTTGGTTGAAAGTCTATTTTATTAGATATTAGAATGGCTACCCCAGATTGTTTCTTGTGACCATTTGCTTGGAATATTTTTCCCCAACCTTTTACTCTGAGGCAATGTCTGTCCTTGTGGTTGAGATGTGTTTCTTGAATGCAGAAGAATGTTGGGTCATGTTTATGCATCCACTCAGTTAGTCTGTGTCTTTTTATTGGAGAATTGAGACCATTGACATTGAGAGATATTAATGATCAATGATTGCTAAGTCCCTTCATTTTTGGTATTTGTAACAGTCGAGATTTTGTGAGGTTGTGATTTTGCGATGTTATAGTTATCTATTTCCTATGTAGTTTTGGTTGTAGTTTGACCCTTTGGGGTGGAGTTTTCCTTCTAGTAACTTCTGTAAAGCCGGACTTGTGGCTAGGTACTGTTTGAATTTGTTTTTGTCATGGAATATTTTGTTTTCTCCGTTAATGGTTATTGATAATTTCACTGGGTATAGTAATCTTGCCTAGTATCTGTGTTCTCTTAGGGTTTGCAGAACCTCTGTCCAGGCCCTTCTGGCTTTTATGGTCTCTGCTGAGAAGTCAGGAGTAATTCTGATAGGTTTGCCTTCATATGTTACTCAGCCCTTTACTCTTGCCGTTTTTAATATTTTTTCTTTGTTCTGTATATTTTGTGTTATTATTATTATGTGGCGGGAAGATTTTCTTTTCAGGTCTATTCTATTTGGTGTTCTGTATGCCTCTTGTATGCTCATATGCATCTCCTTCTTCAAATTGGGGAAATTTTCTTCTATTATTCTATTAAAGATATTTTCTGGGCTTTGGAGTCAGTTGCCTTCTCTTTCCTCTATTCCTATTATTCTCAAGTTTTGTCTTTTCATGGTGTCCTTGATTTCTTGAATGCTCTGTGTCAGGCACTTTTCAGATTTAGAATTTCCCTTGATGGATGTTTCCAGTTCTGCGATTGTATCTTCAAGTCCCGATATTCATTCTTCCATTTCTTGCAATCTGTTAGATAAGGCCACCTCTGAGATGCTTGTTTTCTTTTCTGATGCTTCTTGATCACGTTTTTCTTCCGTGCGTTCCTTTATGATAGCTTCCATTTTTATCTTCAGGTCTTGAACTGTTTTAATGATTTCCTTCATCTGGTTATTTGTATTTTTCTGAAATTCTTCAAATGCCTCTTTATATGACTCTTTTAAATCCTCAGCCCTCTTGTTTGCCTCCTCCTGCATTTGTTTACAGATTTTATTTGTTTCTTCCATTATCATCTTACTTACTAAAGACTTGAGGTCATTTTCTTGTATGTCAATTGTTGTTGGGTTCTCCAGGTTGTTTTCATTGGGATTGCTGGGATCTGGAGATGCCAACCTGTTTTGGTTTTTGTTAGCATTCTTTCGCTGTCCTCTTGTCATTTTGGTGACTCTGGTGTTGGGAGGTGGTTTGTAGTGACCTTCCCTGTTTGAGAGTGGATAGTTGATGACTGATTTTAGGTAGGGTGCCCTTGCCTGTGGGGATCAGGGAGTATTTCCCTGGACCAGGCAGGTGATTCAGCTTCTACTCCTGGAGATTTTTCTGAACACCTTAGGCTCCAGGCTGAGTCATACAACATAGGTTTCTGTTTGGGCCTTTTTAACTTACTGCTGTAATTCAGATCAGCAGTTTTGGGCTCTAGAGTAAGGTCAGCACACAAGCTCTCTGGTTGTGTAGGTTGATCCCAGCTGCCTGTCCTTCCTGTTGCTTTGTAGCCAAGATCCCAGGTGAATCAGATCTTCTGGGCTGCAGCTGTCTTTTAGCTCTGCTTCTATACTCTGTAGGAGCGTCCAGCCTCTCCCATGAATTTGGGAGTTCTTGCTGGGTCTACAGGAGCTGACCCACCTAGGATCTGCCTGTTGGAGATTACAGGATCAGTGCCTGGTGGGCCTGAGACAACATGGTTTCAGGCCACTGGCAGTATCCAAAGAGGCAGCAATTTCCACACCCCGGTAAGCCAGGACACTCCCAGATTGCTTTAGATCAGTAGTTAGACCATGCAAGCATGACCAACATCTCCCTGTATCATGGGAGGTCCTGTCGCGCCTGCAAGAATGGACCCAGCTAGGTTCTGTTGTTTGGGGAGTGCCGGGTCAGTGCCGGCAGCCCAGGCGGGCAGCTGGCAGCAATGGCAATTCAGACCACTGGCAGGAATCCCCTGTATCTTCTCTTTCCGCCAGTGAAAGCCAGGATGCCCCCAGATTGCTTTAGGTCAGCAATTAGGCCCTGCAAGCATGACCCACGGCTCCCTATATCGTGGGAGGTCCTGTTGCCCCTGCAAGAATGGACCCAGCTAGGTTCTGTTGTTTGGGGAGTGCTGGGTCAGTGCCGGCAGCCCGGGCAGGCGGCTGGCGACAGTGGTGATTCAGGCAGCTTGCAGGAATCCCCTGTACCTTCTCTTTCCGCCAGTGAAAGCCAGAATGCTCCCAGATCGTTTTAGGTCAGCAGTTAGACACCACAAGTAAGACCCACGTCTCCCAATAACATGGGCGGTCCCACTGGGCTGTGGGAGCAGTCCACGCTGGTTTCTAACTGCCCCTGTTTGCAGGGTCAATCCTTTGTGCCTAGCTTCAGATTGGGCGCAGGACGTGGTCTGCGAGCTACACGCCAGCTCTAGCTGTTTTTGGTGAGTCCCGCCACCTGTGTTTCCACTCGGGCTAGGCAGGTGACCTCCGCAGTTTGGCATGGTGTGGATGGAGAGGTTCAATGGTAGTTTCACCCTATTCGCTGAGACTCCTCAGGCTGGGGGCTCCGGAAAATCCCCTCCCCAAATGGCGAGTTTGGGTTTCATGTGCTGGCTGCAGCTTGGTTGTGGATTCCGTTTCAGAGTTTGTGGAGTGCGTTTAGCACCTCCGGGCTGTTGTTTGTCCTGGGGTTAGACCCACTGGTGGCCTGCGGAGTTTGGGGCCCCACTCACCTACAGTTCTCAAAATCCAGCAGTCTGTGGCTCCATTCACATCCTTGGTCTCCTTGGAGTAGATCAGCTTTGGTGCATACTGGTCAAAGCCATCTTGGAATCCCCACAATCTTTTTTCTTAACTCTTATTTTCTCATCCATTTTTATATTTTTATACTACAGTTGTGCTTACTAGCATCCTTTGTCACATGAAAACAAGGCGGAGCAGCAAACCCACACATGAACAAAGGAGATAAACATGTCTTTAATGTTCTCTACAGCTTTGGACTTGCTCAGTTATATTGAATCTGACAAATACTTTAAATGTTCACAGTAAAATAGTGACAGATATTTAATATCAGTGAGAAATCACTTGAAGGCAAACTATCCCATAATTTACTTTTTCAACCCCACATGAGGTTTTTCTTATTTCCTCAAATTTTATTTTATTAATTCTGTTGTATCCAGAAGGTATTTAAAATATTTATTATGTTCATTTATAGCAAATAGTTTGATAGGTTGTCACTCATATTTATCTCAAAATTCACTGATTTATTTTGAATCATTTTAAAGGAGTGTGGAAGCTCATTAAATAGTAACTAATGATCAAAGACATTTTCTCTTCATTTAATCAAATAAACATTTATTCTCAAATTCAGTATTTTGAGTTTTCATTAACTTCCACATATTAATATGCTTCAATTAGGTTCTTGAATTTAATTCTTAATGTCATTTCATAGAGAAAAGTGATGCATGCCAAAATCATGATTATCTTGGCAGGGTTGCTAAATCA
This sequence comes from Acomys russatus, assembly GCF_903995435.1. Taxonomy (NCBI): domain Eukaryota; kingdom Metazoa; phylum Chordata; class Mammalia; order Rodentia; family Muridae; genus Acomys; species Acomys russatus. The sequence continues at coordinate 20,169,697 of NC_067157.1, read as the reverse complement.
ATAATTTTAATTTTTGTCATTTGGGCTACCCTTTTTTTTAATGAGAAAAATCATAGAAGCTTTTAAGTTCTTTAACTCTATAACTGTTTCTCTATGAGACGCTGTGGCTCATAACTCTGTATGGCCAGGATAATCTCTATTCCATATTTGATTCATTATTTTGACACAAATAAATTCTGCTTTTAACATTTTTTGTTTAATTGTACTTTAGTCAGTAAACAGTGTAACATTTAAAAAACCTTGTCAGAATTAAAGCAGCAGTTACAGAAGATGGTACTCTGCCACAACTCGGTGAGCTCAGATGCGTATGTCTGTCATTGTCACAGCTGTGATGTCATGGATCTCTAGGATGCAGAGCAGTGAGTCTGACATCACTGACTTTTGCAAAAAAAAAAAAAAAAAAAAAAAAAAAAAATTCCATACTTTTGAATGTAGGGTATTCTTTTGAAACAATATTTACACATTTATGCTCAGTTGTGAGCCTATAAGATATATGGGTGATGGTTATATCGTTTCAAATAGGCTTTCTTGTAGGGAAAATGAGGCTATATGAAGGAATAGACTTAAGCCAAGAGTTTATGAGTAGCAGAGGAAACAGATGTTACCTTGTGTGCAGGCTCAGCGAGATAGCTATCTGTGATGCATTGTGCTCATTTGAGAACTTGTCTCTTCGCTTTCTAGCTTATCAGGAACTGTAAATAAAAGAGAGAGATAAACAACGTAGGTGCCAGAATCTCATTTTTCTCAATCAAGTCATACTTTAGAGTGAATCAAGCTCACTAACTACTTCCCAGTCAGAACCACACACACTGAAGTCTTGGTTCTCTCTGTCCTACAGCCACTTTAATCTTGCAAAACTTCAAAAGATGGTGGCTGGAACATGATCTTGACTAAGTCAGAAAACACATTTAACAAGAAAATGTCAGTAGAAAGTACAGGCTGATGGAGAAACTGAAGTTTAAATGATTCAGCTGCACATCTTGGTAAATCAAGAATTGAGTCTGACTCTCTGAAGTGCTCTTACTTTGATTTTTGATGTAATTCTCTATGACACTCCAAAGCATCCCTTCATTTTACCCCGGATTTATCTTTTTAGAAGCAACACAATAGGGAGTCATATGTAAAAGGTTACAAACTGTATCTGTGGCTAAATAATGCAAGAGCTGAATGTATGCCCCAGCACCATGTGGCTCTGAAGCTGCGTTATTTGGGAAGGTGTTTACATGAAATTGATCTGAATCCTGCATAAAGAATGGGGAAATTTCTTTTCTGCAAGTGTCAGGAGGCACTGGGAGTTTTATCTGGAAAACAGTACATGTGTATGACTCCGTGAGCCTGCAGTTTACAAAGTGTGGCCTCCAGAGGGATATCGGCTGGAGAATTGGTGATACAAGCTAGTCAGCTATACCCCATATTTGCTAAAAATTTTGTAGGGATGACAACTGACCAGCAGCATGTTAGCCAGCTGTTCAGATGTCTTGAAGGAACGGGGAAATTTGAGAGCTCTACTTTTGATAACTCATTTGCTTAGAAAATTTGTCCTTAAAGCCTTTAATGAAGTCTTAATATTTTCATTTTCTGATTTGCAATGAGTTTGCTTTAAAAATCTATCCATAGCACTTTAAAAATCATTAGTACTATTACTCCTCTCATTTGGTATTATTATTATTTAAACTTGTTTAAATGATGTATGAATGTAAGATATTTTAGAAGAATAGCATACATAATACTGTGTCCTTAGAATTTATATCCATTTTAAGATAGGCATTCAAGCTAGATGACATGATTCAAGCTTTAAAGGGAAAACGAACATGGGGCTGGAGAGATGGCTCAGGACCCTGGAGCTCTTCCTGTTCTTACAGGAGACTGTAGGGAGTTCTGTTCTCAGAACCCATGGCAGGTGGCTCACAAACACCCGTGACTTTAGTTTCATGGGATCTGATGCCCGTCTGAGCCCTATGGACACCTGAACATACATGCACATACATACACACACATAGACACCAAAATAAACAATAAAATAGATTTTTAAAAATTTCAAATAAACAGACTATATATTTTGTGATAATTTCTAGTCCACTTTGTTTTTCTATTAATCTAATAAAATACCTCTGTTAAATGTATTGTCTTAGCTAGGATTTTTATTGTTGGGATAAGACATCATGACAAAAAGTAACTTGGGAAGGAAAGAGTTTATTTCACTTCCATTTTCATATGATAGTCCATCACCAAAGAAAGTCAGGGCAGGGACTCAAAGCCTGAGTTGGAAGCGGGATCCAAAGCAGAGGCCATGCAGGAAATCTGCTTACGAGTTTGCTTCTATAGATTACTCAGCCTTCTTTCTTATAACATCCAAGACTACCAGCTCGAGGCTGGCACCATCTGCGGTGAGCTGGGCACTCCATATCTATCATTATTCATCTATCATCAATCAAGAACATCTACCTCAGACTTCCCATAGGCCAATCTGATTTCACAATTGAGGTTTCCTCTTAAAAGATCACGACAGCTTGTGCTAATTGATATAAAGCAGTCATTTAGTGTCTTCGCTCGCTATTGTTTATAAAGTAAAGGATTACATCATCATGATAGAAAATGATCAATTAAAACAGCAAAAATATTTAAAAGATGCCCTGGGAATATAATTGACCATACTAATGAGTAGTAGCTCTGGTGACCTATTTATCTTGCTTCTGAAAGCAGCTAGACTCTGAATCATGCAATAGAGTTCTCTCTCTCTCTCTCCATGTGTGTGTGTGTGTGTGTGTGTGTGTGTGTGTGTATGTCTATCATATAGAGGATTAGTCCATCCTCACTGTTGCAGTATCATGCCAGAAGCATACCACAGCTTATGACATTGCAGTAGTTGAAAGTTACATCCAGATTCCCCAGGAAGAGAGAGAGAGAGAGAGGAGAGAGAAGAGAGAGAGAGAGAGAGAGAGAGAGAGAGAGAGAGGAGAGAGAGAGAGAGAGGAGAGAACAGAGAGAGAGACAGAGAGAGAGAGAAGACAGAGGGAGAGAGAGAGACAGAGAGAGAGACAGACACACACACACACACACACACACACAGAGAGAGAGAGAGAGAGAGAGAGAGAGAGAGAGAGAGAGAGAGAGAGAGATACAAACAGACATTGGGTTTCTTATAACAAGGCCACGCCTACTCCAACAGGACCATATCTCCTAATATTTCTCAAGTAGTGCCACTTTTTGATGTCTAAATATTCAAATATATGAACTTACGGGGCATAAGTATTCTTATTAAAACCATCAAAGCTTATTTGAAAAGGTATCTGAAGGAGCAGATGGGGTGAACTGTGCAGATATCTAGAAAAGGAATCTTGAGAGAGAAAACATGGTGGGCAAATGCATATGCCTGTCTTGTTGCAGAGTCACCAAGGAAACTAGTATTGTCAGGGCAAAGTGAACAAGGGACAGAAGAGCATATACCAGAAGAACCACAGTGAGCATTTTCATCAGCCTAGGCCAGAGATGATCATGGTGTGACTGTGGTAGATGTGGGCACATGGCAAGTGTAAAGATTCCACAGCCACTGAAGCACATGAGCTATAAGAAGAGCCTCTCTTAGCGTTGTCCATCACCACACCTGTCCCTATCTCTCTCTCTCTCTCTCTTAAATGTCTATTTATTTATTATTTATACAATATTCCATCTGCATGTGTGCCTGCAGGCCAGAAGAGGACAGCAAATCACATTATAGATGGTTGTGAGCCACCATGTGGTTGCTGGGAATTGAACTCAGGACCTCTGGAAGAGCAGCCAGTGCTCTTAACCTCTGAGCCATCTCTCCAGCCCTATCTCTCTCTTGTTTCATTCCCCACACATGAACCATTTGTGACCATGTCTAAACCCAATTTCTCTGGCTTTATACTGGCTATGTTCCTTTCACCATTGAAAGATGTCACTCTGACAATTTCACAGGTTTTCTTCATCAGTGTAAAGAATCCCTCCATACTACATTTCCCCCACTGACAAGCACACTATTTTTTATCATAGTAAAAAAAATTAAACAAATGAATTAAAAGGTTCTTATATTTCATTTAGGATCCAAGTGTAGAATTTTTGAAGGCTGATTTGGAGAATGAAACATAAACAAGGAAACACAAAGAATAATTCTAGGTTTCTGTGCAGATCAACAGGCTTGCTCTTGTTAAGATGTAGTAGACTATTAGCAGAAGTATATTTTGGGGGAAATAACTAGGGGTGTATTTTAGGATGCTTGTTAAATTTGAGATACCTGTTATATAGGGTGGCAGAAATGTCAAATAACTGTGAAAGCTATAGGTCTTGGCTTCAAGGTTGAGACATTTAATAGTACTATAAATTGGGAAATAATTTATAGATGGCATATAAGATTCAAGGTTCACTGAGCTCACCTAGGAAGTGAGAAACTAGAGCAGAAATGTAAAAGGCTTGAGCCCAATGTTTCAAGAAACTCTGCTCAAAAAGTGAACAGAGAGTGCAGGTGAGACACAGAAACAGCTCACTTGTTTAGTTTTTTAAAAGATGATACAAATAATGTGTTCCTGGATGTGGAGAAAAATGTAATATGAAAAGATTCATTACATCCATGATGAAAACCTGTGAAATTGTCTTTCTTTGGTGAAAGGGACATGATCAGTACAAGGGCAGAGAGATTTGCTTTAGACACGGGCACACATGGTTCATGTGTCGGGAATGAAATAGAGTGACAGATAGGGACAGGTGTGCTAACGAACAGTGCTGAGACAGGCTCTGCTTACAGCTTGTGTGCTTCAGGGGCTGGGGAAGGAAGTGCCGATCTGAGATGGGGAGGAAGGAGGAGGTGTGAGAAATTTGAGAAAATGAGAAATAGTGTCAGATTCATTATTGCATTCAAGCCCACCTGAGGTTTATTATGGCTATAAATTAAGAAGGTCACCAGCCAGTATCATGTGGATTTTTTTCTCGAGTCACTTCAGTTTCACGCATGAAACATTCAGTGAACTTATGTAACCAAAACAAAATTAGGTTGATGAAAATTTACATGACATATTTATCATACTTCACAGGTGAGATTTTTAACAAGTGTTTGGGGTTGCAATACTGAAGGGAATTAGAAATAAACTACAGGCAGAATGGGGCATGGGTCTTGGACCAAGAAAGGAATGTGAATATTTCTAATAATGTCTGGATAACAGCGGGAAAGGATGACCGACTAAGACTGTTTGGTTTATTTACTTTCTTCATACATATTTGTATCACGTATATAACACTGTGCTCCAAACAGGCTTTACCTTAAAAAGTTATATTTTTCACCAGAAAATAAATACTAATTTCATATAGCACACACTGGATTACAACATTTGCTTATGTCCTGGGGCCACTTGGAGAACTAATAAAAAAAAAACTAATTTCCAAATAATCTTGTATTTCTATTGTTTGGACCCAGAAAGTAAGTGAAATAAAAGGATGTTTACATGATTAGATATAAATTTCTGACTTCTACTTCCCAGAGTTAAAGAACAGTAAATCTAAATGAACTTATTAAGCTGCTTTCTGGAACCATGTCTAAGCCTGGAGCCTTTCTTTTCTGATAGAGTGGTTGTTCACCAGAGAAATTGCATCAAGTTGTGACCTTTTAATGTTTTGTCACTCATTATTCTATCTTAGGATGAGAAATGACAATAATAAAGAAAAAAGTTCAGTTTCACATACTTGTGATTAAGTTTTACTGTTGAGGAAGAAAAAAGGCACAGTTTCATTCACATAACTTGGAAATATTTTTCAGACAGGCAAATAAAATAATGAGGTTGAGATAGCTGTTTATTAGGTAAAGCTAGAAATAATGACAAAAGTTCTCATCAGTCCTGGCTTAGCAATGTCAGAATCAAGCATGTGCACCCTCTAATTAGCTGAAAACAGTACACACACACACACACACACACACACACACACACACACACACACACACACACACACACAGAGCCAGGATGCAGAGCATTTACTATAGCTTGGAAATATTTTTATACCCCTATTTCCTTCAATTCAGTGAAATAATAATATATCTTAGAATTCACTCTCAATAGTAATTCCCACATGATAACCTCACAGACAAGTGGAATTAGCATTTGCAACATATAATATTACTAAATCAAAGATATCCAGTAAGAAAATAAATGGCTGTATTCTACCAGCTCCTTTATCTTTGTCAAAAGTTTGTGGCCTTATTATTGTACTCTGGAGAGCACAGTAGTGCCCTCAGATTCGGTTTCCAGACAACATTCTAGAGCACCAATACTTTGGAACCAGTCATTGACATGCATGGAGATAGTACTCTCATCCAAGAGCTGCAAATTCATTATTTGAATGCAGCATTCGTTCTTCCTTCATGGCTAAGAACAATGTAAGTACTAAAAAGGCTTGGCTTGGTATACATAAAGATATATGAAAATAAATTGACATTCATTAAACACCAACTATACTGAATACACACGCTATAAAATATTAATAAAATTGAAGTAGCATCTTTAATTGGGGTGTCTGATAGTTTTTTAGATGATGGTGAAAATGGGCTGAGATCTGGAAAACCATGAAGGAATTAGTTCTATTAGTATTGTGGTAGTGTTTCTGAAGCATATATAACAGATTATGTGAGCAAACAGAATTTAGTCCACACAGGTAGAGCTGCATCAACATGGCGCTTTCTCCCCTCCTCTCTCTCTCTCTCTCTCTCTCTCTCTCTCTCTCTCTCTCTCTCTCTCTCTCTCTCTGTGTGTGTGTGTGTGTGTGTGAAGGTGAGGTTTATGGGTGTGGATGAAAAGGGTGTCATTGTATCAGAGCATCAGAGAAAAACATACTTAGCGTACTGTGGGGACAGAAGGGAGGCTCATGTGAAGAAAAACTCCGAGTAGAACAGAAGCCCATGTAAGAACATCTGTGACCTACTTACAAAGCCAACTACAGTGCACATGACTTGGATCATAGCAAAAGCTGTCAACTTGGTCTTCAAGATATTTAAGTAACGTAGAAGGTACATTGCTGGCTTTTAATGGTGTGAAGTGAGTAAGCTGAGAAAACTTATGAAGACCACTTTTGGAAAATATTATCTGTGCATGTGATTTAGTTAAAAATTGAACTATAAGAGGCAGGTAGAAGCTTAGTTTAAAAAGGAAGGCCAAGGAAGGTTTTTATGTGTTACAAGGGTTGGGATTCACATAAAAACAGACTGGAAACAAAGATTGGAGCCCTCTGTGGATCCCACAATGACTCTTGAAACTTTGTATTTCCTTCTTTTTTTATAATTTATTTTTAAAATTTATTTACTTTACATCCTGATTGTAGCCCCCTCCCTCATCTCCTCTGGGTCCCACCCTGTCTCCCTTTCCTCCTAATCCTGTCCCCTAGTTCTGAGAAAAGGGGGAGCCCTCCTCCTTTGCCATTTGACCCCAGCCTATCAAGTTTTATCAGACCTGTCTGCATCCTCTTCCTCCGTGGCCTGCCAAGACCTCCCTGGCAGTGGGAAGCGATCAATGAGTGGGAACAGAGTCCATGTCAGAGACAGCCCCTGCTCATCTTACTAGGGGACCCACATACTCCACCATACAAGGACATTTGTTCAACTATGTTCATAGGAGCTTTATTTATAATAGCCAGACACCAGAAACAACCTAGATGTCCCTCAATTGAAAAATGGATAAAGAAACTGTGGTGCATTTATACAATGGAATAATATTCAGCTATTAAAAACAAGGACATCATGAAATTTGCAGGCAAATGGATGGAACTAGAAAAGATCATCGTGTGTGAGGTAACCCAAACCCAGAAAGACACACATGGCATATAATTCCTTCTTAGTCAATGTCTGCTGTGTTTTCTTTTTTTTTTTTTTTTTTTTTTTTTAATTTTTTTTTTTAATTTTTTTTTATTTTTTTTTATATTAATTTATTTCTTGTTTACATCTCAATGTTTATCCATCCCCCTTGTATCCTCCCATCCCTCCCCCCACCATTTTCCCCATTATTCCCCTCCCTATGACTGTTCCTGAGGGGATTACGTCCCCCCTATATATTTATCAGGGGTATCAAGTCTCTTCTTGGCTACTTGCTGTCCTTCCTCTGAGTGCCACCAGGTCTCCCCCTCCAGGGGACATGGTCAAATGTGAGGCACCAGAGTACGTGAGAAAGTCGTATCACACTCTCCACTCAACTGTGGAGAATATTCTGACCATTGGCTAGATCTGGGAAGGGGTTTAAAGTTTACCTCCTGTATTGTCCTTGGCTGGTGCCTTAGTGATCTCTAAGATTGCTACTTGGCTCAGAAAACACGCTACAATTACAAAATGGTGTAATTAGAAAAGAGCATGTGAAATGCCCATATAGAAGCAAAATAACAGAATGCAGGTATATTATTCAAGCCAGTCATATAAAATTCAGAAAACGGTAGCTTAATAATAGACATTTGACTGACATAGAAGTGTATTCAAATATGGATTTATATGTTAAAATGGATTCAGAATTTTCATGCATCACATTGCGTCTCTCCTTAGACTCATGTAATGAAGCCCTTACCCTCAATGTGACTATGCCTAGAGGAAGGATCTTTAGGGAACTAATTGAACAAGGTCACATGCATGTGTGGTCCTAATCCAAATGGCTGAATTGACAAGAAAGGGAAAAGTTACCATTGACTTTCCCATGAGCACACAGGAAGAACCACCATGACAGGTGTCTGTCCAGAAGCCAGGAAGAGAGTTCGGAGTAGGAAATCAATTTCTCCCCACATCTTGATAATGGCCTCCCTGTCTACATATTTATGAAAAACCAATGCCTCTGGCTTAGCTCTTCAACTGGTAGCATCGTGTTATGCCAGTCCCAGTATATTAGTATGAAGTTATTTCTTGAAAGTAAAGAAAATAATTTTTACAGCAAAATTACATTTTGGCTAAATTCAATTATCTTTTAAAAATCAAACCTGTAAGTTCTCCATAGATATATAACTAGAGAGAGAAGAGCTATCACATACTGTGATAGCTCCACAACTTCAATGTGCACATCTAATAAGTCCTTGTTTTCACAATGACTGTTACAAATTCACCAGCTCCTTTGAAAATATTGAACTCTCCTTTCCTAATGTCATACAAAGGGAGTGCTTTAGGTTAGGATGCTTCTTACTTAGCTTTCTTCCTCTAAGCTAAACAATCAAAACATGTAATTATAATAGACTAATTGAAGGGAGATGTTACAACATACGAACATTGAAAAATGATGGGAAAACTGGAAAATAGCAAATATTTTAGGTTAAAATTACAAGAACTAGCAAAATACAGCAGACAGTTGATGTGGGAGAAAAAGAACTATTTAGTCGAGTGTGGTTGTGGACAAGAAGGACTTTAGCTTGTGTGTGAAGATTGCTCGTAACTAAAATTGACATATCTCTTTTGTGTCAAAGAAAAATTTAATAGATTTCTATACTTTATAAAACCCATACTTTGTTTCTGAGAAGTGGAAAGATATTTGTTAATCTCTTTCATTAAAAATCATAATTCTTTCCTTCGTATTAATACAAGACACTGCTACCTTAACTGACAATGTATTTCATTACTTTGAAATGAAGGCATTTGTAATATACAATAAAAATATCACTCCCATCCAAAACAATTTATGCAGCCTAAAATTAGACAAAAGCTCAAATAGGCACAAATGCAATCAAATGATCTTTTTTAATAATCTTTTGTTGTTTGCATTTTTATTGTGCCTTGTCCACCACAAATGCTATAAAAAGGAAGGTAGGTTGTCATTAATTAATTGATTTTATACAGTAGCTAGTGAGTAGCTTCTAATTCTATTTTGTTAAACTATTATAATTATTAGTGGCATGAAAATTAAATTAAAATGAAATGTTATCAATAACATGTACTGAAGACCAAAACCACACTGATAAATTATAACCAGAGGTTTGTTTAAACTATCACTTCAAAATCTTAAAGCATATTTTGAAAAACTGATTAATTATAGCCATTTCAAAACAACCAGCATACAGTTTTGTGATCAAAAATATCTTTGCACTTGTGTGATAATTATGTCACCTTCAGAGAGAGAACATCAAAACCTATTTTTTTCAGTCATTGTTTTCTGTATGGTCAGCCGAGGTTGCGGGTAACATTCTGTTACAGAATATGCAATACATTTTTATTCATCTAGTATCTTTTTAGCTCATGGCTCCCATTTGGTTAAATACTAAAAGGTCATTATGAACATAGGTTAAGATACACAATATGCAGTTTTACCTTATCTCTGGTTTTAGCTCTTTTAATGGTTCCATATTTTATTCTTAGCAAAGTGCTGCCTCCAGCTTCCTGCCTATTACCTCCCACCCATACCCTGATTGATTACCACTGATAAGATATATCCTGGAGAGTTTATGCAAATGTGAGCTGTAGTTCTTTCTCCTTATGCATTTTCTTTTTAAAATATTTTTTATTTTTATATATACACTTATATTATTATACATATTTAAAATAAACTACATAGACCAAGAAGAACCACGGAAAATCAGGAATTATATTAATGTTTCATTCATAGAGTTTTGGCTATTTGTATTTGGCAGCCTTGAAGAAAACATCTTTCCTATCTTGGTGCATCTAAAATTCTGAGTGTAAATCAATATCTATCATGTCTCATCTTCATCAACTTAAAACATCTATCTAGATCTACAACCATCTTAACCTCTAAACAACTAAGCTTCATTGTAAAACTAAACTCTCTTGTCTTCAACCCCATCAGAGATTTGAGAAGGAATAAAATTAATTATCTGAGTAAATAAGAAGTGAGTGTTAGCAGCTTCCAAAGTGAAAAAAAAAAATGAGTGACAGTTTTGTTGCCTAAACAGTGACCCAAAACTCTCTATAACACTGGAGCATCATCTTCAGCCTTCTGGCCCAGTGTATTTGACAGACATATTTGTGAGGCAGGAAATATTGAGGACTTGCTTAACTCTGTCTTGGCAGAGTTTGGCCATTGACTCTGCATCCAAGTCTTTTTTTAGGCAGAATTCTGTGGCCAAAAACAAGGACATTTTGCCCAGTGGCTGCTTTGCCACATTTGAAGCCAGTTCCATAAGGAGGTTCTTTGATGCTCATTATCTTTGAGATAGGCTGGGTGTTGCCAGGAGTTAACCTGTATTTTCTTAACAGGATGATAAATGTCATCTTTTGAATATGGGCTTTGAACTGTGCTGATTTTGCTAACAACTGGGAGAAAATTTGTTTTAGTCAGTGTATTGAGCCAAAACTTTCTGTTGGAGAGACGGTTTTAAAATGGGAAGGCATGAAGCCAGGCTTAAATAGTTACATAAGCTGCACAAAACAATAACTTGAAATATACACTCAGTGCAATGACTGAAGTTAAAATTCCTAGTTAATCTTAAAAGTGATAACAGTATAATCAAAATTTGATCAATTGACTCTGTTTCCTCATCCTCTGGTACCAAAGAAGTTCCTTATTTTCAGTCCCTAAATATATAAGTATAGCAGTGTCTCTCAACATCTTCTTCTAGACGAAGCATTTTTATGTTAGGATCTTTCATTTTTGTACATGTAAAGCAGACACAACATTAATTTTTATTTATTTTGATAGAGTTTGATTGAAGTTTCTTTATTCTTTTTCTTTTCTTTTTTTTTTTTTTTTTTTTTTTTTTTTCTGAGACAGGGTTTTCTCTGTGTAACCTTGGCTGCCCTGGACTCACTTTGTAGACCAGGCTGGCCTCAAACTCACAGTGATCCACCTGCCTCTGCCTCCTGAGTGCTGGGATTAAAGGTGTGCGCCACCATTCCCAATTGAAGTTTCTTATATTTCAGTGAATAAAAAGATTTTTGAAGTTTGAGGATAGAGGATATGTTTATTTTACACGTTAACTCAAAGCTACTTCTTTTAGCCTATGTGAATAAGTTAGTTACTTAGCACTGTGATCAGTGAGTAGTCAATGAATTTGCTATTTCATATGCCATGGCTGTATCTTTGACTCTTGGTCATAAACTGCACTTCCAATCCTGGATACATGACAAATGTCAACTGATGAATATTACTATTTGATAACTGCTTTAATGAGGGGACATAGCTTAGAGTAGATCGCACTTCCCTTTCTAAGAATGTGTATTGAATGCTCCCCAGGCATGTCTATGTGTGTGCGTCCTCTTTTCATATTGACCCCACACTGTTCTGTGTGTCCTGGAGCATGAGCCATCATGGTCACACTTTCAGTTTACTAGGTAAATGGCACACCACAATCAAATTGTAAATACCAAGAGATAGTCAGCTAGCTAGGAAATATCACTAACTTGGGTGCTCGAATCATACAAAGAAACCACCTGAGAAAGCAAGCCCCTTTACAGCATCCTGTGGGAGTTGCCAATGGAGGATTCCATGGAAGAAAAGAGTGTTCCATTGGGACCAGGCTACCAACAAAAAGAACAAATAACAATAGGAAGGTGACAGCACCAAATAGACAATTGACAAATAGGCAGCAGAAAGAACTGAGCTCTGTTGAGACAATAGTTAGAGTCCTCAGTGAAGGTAGTCCCTGATAGAATAGAGTACCCCTTTGGAGGAAGTTTCTAAAAAAAGAAAAAACCCAGCCAGGCATGGTGGTGCATGCCTGTAATCCCATCACGTGGGGAGGCAGAGACAGGAGGATATCTGTGAGTTTGAGGCCAGCCTAGTCTACAAAGTGAGTCCAGGACAGCCAGGGTTACACAGAGAACTCTTGTCTTAAAAAAGAAAAAAAGAAAAGTCCTAAAGCCTGCAAAGAACAGATAGCACACTTAGAATCAACGTCATAAAGCCTCACGCTCACAGCATGCAGCAAACTTCAACTGGAGAAGTTAAGACAGTTGGCTATGGTTTTCAACTGCAGTCTATGCCTCCCTCCTTTCCGCTGTAAGTGCTAATCAGGAGATAATCAGTGTTTTTACTGGCACATTGTTTTTACCCTTGAGATGTTCTTTTCTTTTTTCTTCTGGTCACAATGGTTCTTGAAGGACGGTTTGAGACAAATATGCTTGGGTCTCAACTTGGGGGAGCCTACTACTCTTACCCATGCCTAGCTTCTCAATGAGCTCAAACAGCACATGACAACTTACTAATATAATGTATGCTGCACAACCCTGAAGCTCCGGAGACAGAGCACACAACACCTAAAGCGGTCAGGTAGGCATGCGTTTCAGTGCTCAAACACTGTGTTTGCATTTGAATGATTTTTTTCTGATTCCTCGGGACACAGTCTTTATCTATACTTTTTTTTTTTATGCTTTTGTGCTTTATCTATAACACTTTCCTTCTGTGACTATGAAGTAAAAAGCTATTCTTTAGCTGACATTTCTGGAAGAGCCATCCACCGGTTTCTGTGGTGACCTTAACATCATAACCACAAACATACTTTAAAAGTCATATGAGTCATTTCTCCAAGTGAGTCACTAATAACTTTGTATATCTTCACATCATAACATCATTACTTCTCCTATATTCTTTCAGTTTTCTCTCTGAACAAAGAGCAACTTTACTGATAAATAATTTTTTAGTAGTTGAAATTTGACACTCTCTTGCAAACCATTTTTTGCTTCTTTCGTTCTTTCCTACAGACTATGCATATAATATAACAAACAACATAACAAATACAACAAACATAATGTCACTCAAAATTCAAAAATTTTCATTTATTTTAATTGTGCAGTTTAAAACAAAAATGTTATCCCCTCCCCAATATTATCTTTCTTTTATTTAATTTTTCTGGGAAGTCTTGGGAGCTTACAGATAGACACAGACACATGAGAGTTACAACAATTGCACATGAATCTGCAGTAACATTTACTTTGGGTCATGGAAAGCTAAGACCTAGGAATTTGTGCCACAGACAAACAAAACTGCCTTATGGTGTGGGATTTCAGGCTGTGGCTACATATTCAGTAAAGTCAGTCCTAAACTTTTGGCACCCTGGGAACTATGTTAGTATGAAACAAATGGCAACAAGATGGTCACTGATACTGTGGGATTATTGGAGTTTAACTAGGTTATGAATACTTAATGATAACCATTTATGTGACAGAACTTATTAAGTTAGCACGATACCCAAGAAACAATAAGGAAACAACTTATTGTTTAGTGAATTTTTAGAAAGATGCTGCAGAATGTCCTTTGGAGATGCCATTGGCAGTCAAGCGTCATCAATTCTATGGCTACTCTCTGAACTTTCAGTGCTAAATTTGTGATCTTCTTTCTGAAAACTTAGTTATTAAAACATGTGCCTCATCACACACATCTCACTAAACATTGATGAGGAAACTCATGCTAATTTGCACTTTTATATGTTTACTGATAAACTATAGTTGTTTTCAAAATAAGAATGAATTTCATTTATCACAGAAATAAATATGGTTTTGGATATCCTTTGGAAATATTCTCTTGCTTACCTAACATTGTGGGCAAGCAGCATAATTCATCAACTTGAGATGTGCTTATTAAAAAGGGTAGTTCCTACAGTTGTATGACATTGTCATGGCTTTAGTTTCCAATGGAGCATACTAAACGTATAGCAAAGGCTTTATTTAAGAAAATAAAATCTCCTATAGCTATATTCAGTGCTCCTGATTTATCACCATTATTTCTGACTTGGACTATTCCTCCCTCAGCAAGGGTGTTTTATGCCTTGTGATTCTGAGTGTCCTTTTATAGTGTGGTGGGGTACTTCAGGAAGGAGAAGGCTCAGATTCCTAGCATGCCCATAAATCACAGAGTTTGTAGCTGTGGTAATGCTTGCAAGGTTACCCAGCCCACTAGTCTTTGAGTCTTTTTTTTTTTTTTTTTCCTTTTATCACGGAAGATGGATGCTGCTACAGCCCCACGCTAGAGGTGTAGTGGTGTCTTATAGGTCATTTTCTTAGATGAAAGGAAAAAACAGTGCTGTCTGCTTGGTCTATTATTGCTTTAGTATCTGATATGATCAGTTCTATTATCTACCCTTTTAGCTCAATTTCTCATACAGACATAACTTGCCATGGCCTTCCTAGCCTTATACTTTTACAGACCCTAGCCTTATCCAGAGTGCCTTTCTCTAAATGAGCTTTAATCGGTTGGTTTTGCATGTTCCCTGATGCTAGCTAGTAGCTTAGCATGTGTGGTCTTCAGTACACACTGATCCTTAATAGAGGACACAGACACAAAACTAAGGGTAACACTTTCAGCCCAATGACAGGCAACAAAGGAACAATGTTAGTCTGAACTTTTTACTGTCTCTATTACACACCACATTAGGGATTATGTAAATCTTGGAATTTGCTCATCGTAGTCTGTTTCTGAAAGAAAAACAGTTCTAATTTTGCAGATGTTTTTGTTGATTTTCTTAATCTGCAATACTACCTACATTCCCTCTGTAGTTACCTCCACTATTCTTCTGTACTTACCTGCCTTCATTTTAATTTGTACCCTGAACACAGGTTGTTGGCATGTGTCTCTTTGTACATGTATTTCCTTATTTGCAGTGTAGGGTATAGTTGCCCCCTCTCTTCAGGTAGGAACCTGAAGCAGCTGTTCTGATGTCTGAGCGCTGAAGCCTAGTGCCTTGTCCTTTCAATCTAAGAAAGTTGGTGTCGTAGTTTTGTTTCTATTGCTGTGATAAAACTCTATGTCTAGGGCAATGTATAGAAAGAAGGTCTCATACGGGCTCCGGGTTCTAGACGGCAGAATCCATTGCTGCCACGGTGGGGAAACATGGCTGCAGGCAGGCGCGAAGCCTGGAGCAGCTAGTGGAGAGTTCACCTCTTAAGTGACAAGCTAAAAACAGAGAGAGCAAACTGGGAATGGCACATGGCTTTTAAACCTCAAGTTACCTGCAGTGATAAACTTTCTCTGTATATGTATACCCTCTAAGTATTGCTGTCAACTGGAGACCAAGTGTTTAAACAACTGAGACTGTATATGTGGGCGTTCTCTTTCAACCAACCACTACAGCTGGTCTGTGTCACCAAAACAAAGACAAATAATGTGAACATTTCATAAAGCTTGGCCAGCTTTCAAGGAAGGCTAAGTATTTGTATTCATAAATAACACTCTTATCAATAAATAGTAAAACTTTAAAAACAACACACTAATTAATGATTTATTTTGTATAAAACAAAGACACTAAAATAGAATCCATGAAGACTCTGGAAAGGTTATTCCAGCTCAGTGTTCTCGGGGGCCTTTTTCTGACGTGCCTGCTGTCTTCAGCAATGGTGAGGCACCCTGCACCTTTAGGGATAAACAAGCACAGCATCTATAGGCTGCATATTTTGTGAGTCTCTTGGCGTCCTGGTCAACAAATAAAAACAGAGCTTCTCGTCAGAATGTCGGGGTTTTGTTAGGCGGTCTTTGCCTCATAGAGTGAGTTCTGTTAAACCAGATGAGAAAGTCTATTAAAACTATGCTTGTATATTTATACATAGATTTATGTGTATCACAGACGTTAAAAAACAGTTAATAGTATGATTCCTGTGGCTTTCCTAGACATCTTTACTGTTATTTTTACCCTCTTTTTCAGTATATATATATGGTCTTCCCCACTCTCTAATGAGCCCTCCATTTCCCCATTTGCCCTATCAGATCAGTTTCACCCTCCTACTCTCCTTTATACTCTTCCCAGCTTTTTTTTATACTTGTCTTTGTCACCCTCCCCAAAGAGTTCCCTTTTCCCCCCTGTACCATGCTATTTCACTCTCTATTTCTTCTAACCCCTCTTCCCTGGTAATGTTTCTTATTTTACTTTCCTTGTTTCTGTAGTTACTACACGCAACATAATCACATATGAAGGTTTGGAGCTAGGAGCCCCCAATGATAGAGAACATGTGATATATATCTTTTTGAGTCTGGGTCACCTCACTCCATATGACTTTTCCCCCCCCTAGTTCCATCAATTTACCTGCAAAGCTCATGATTTCATTTTTCTTTACAGCTGAACAAGTCTTCCATATGTGTATCTATCATATTTTCAGTAACTTCACACTGGTTGTCAGATATTTAACTTGTTTCTATTCCTAGTTGTTAGGAGCAAAGCAGCAATGAACATGTTTGAGCAAGTATTTGTGGAGTAGGATGTCAAGTTGTTTGAGTATATGCCAAATGAGCGGTGTAACTGTGTCATACGGTAGATATATTTTTAGTTTTGGGGGATCCTCCACGTTGACTTTCATAGTGGTTGCACTGGTTTGCAGTCCCACAGCAGTAAATAAGGGTTCCCCCTTTCCTTATATTACCTACAGCATTTCTTGAACCAGTTGTTCAATTGATTGTTGCCATTTTGACTGTGGTAAGACAAAATTTCATAGTTGTTCTGATTTTCATTTCCCTAACAACTAGGAATTACAAACATTGTTCTTAAAGCCATTTCTTAGCCATTTTCTCTTCTTTTGAGATGTCTCTATTCAGGTTCCAGGGCCCCTTTTCAAAGAGATCATTAGTTGTTGTATTCTTTGTCTTTTTGGGTTCTCCTTTATTTCTGGCTTCCATGCTAGTAGAAGGTGCCAAGCTTCCAGAAGATTCATGCCTTGCTATGATGCCTATTAACCACAACAATGCCTAGACACATGAACCCCAACGTTGCAATAGTAGCATGGATACTTTGGTGGTTACCAACAGTTCCCTAGGTAGACTTTAGACCCAGTTTCCCACTTAAGTAGAGGGAAACCATGTCTGGTACTAGGAACCTACCTAACTACTCAGTGCTCATGAGGTCACAGATGCTGGAGGAGAATCTACAGCTCCTAACTTACTAACCCAGCACAACCCTTACTAACGTCTACAAGCATTTGTTCTTATTCCCACAAATAAGTGTAGTCTTCACCACTCATCAAATTTCTATTTGCGAAGGATAGAAACCTCAACCAATGGGAAATGCCAAATTGTGGAGCCTGGCCCCAATGGATCATCTGAAAAAACACTTCTGCCCCTGAGGCTCAAGGAACATGGTGTGAGAGGGTCTGGAAAGATTGTGAGAGCCAGAGCATCAGAGTTTCCTGTGAAACTGTGTCTCTTAGTAATGCTAGAAGCTACACCCACAAAGTCTCACCAACATGACTGCCTAAATGTAAGCCAAACAAGGATGACACTAAAGGACATGTCACAGCTGACAGGGAAAATCCCATGAGGCCTCACCCCTATACAAAGAACTCTATGCATTTGAGAAAAATTGGGAACAGGAGATGTGGTCTTCCCCATAGAAGAGCACATTCATTGGTAGTACAGTGCCAAATATTCAGCCATGAAAACATGTGTACACATAACATTATATGAGATGAACTGGTTTTATATATACATATACATATGTATACATATATACATATAATTCATGCAATAACAATTAGTGAAAAAAGAGGCCATGAATGTAAAGGAAAATGATGAGGGCTATATGGGAGGGTTTGGGAGGAGAAAAGGGAAAGGAGAAATTTTGCAATTATAATCATAGAAAATGAGAAGTAATATGAAAAGGTCTATTTATTATATGTCTATTGTATGTCAGGCATTATGCTAAAGTTTATGAGTGAATCTACTTAAATTCCATGAGTGACTTGTGAGAAGCTGTGATCATTCCCTTCCACAGATGAGGACACTAAGGCTAAAGATGTTTATTAATACCAGCAAGGTTTCTTACCTAGGAGGAGAAATATCTGAGATTTAATCCCTAAGCTTCTTGGCTTTCCTTGTCTAACTATTTAGGCACCAAGCTACCACTCCAAATGAACATTCTTTACAAAGCATGTAAATTCAAGACCAGATACAACCTGGACTCCAGTGGACTAAGCATTTTCTTCACAAGTAGACACCAAAAGCCAAAACTAAAGCCCACTTCTTCCTTTCAACAAAATCTGTTAACCCGAAGCCCACACAGAAAAATGTCCAGCAATCTTGCCTAGGCTGCCGACATCCTCCTCGCCAATCTGCAGGAAACCGTTTTTCAATAGCTTAAGTAGCTGCACTCTTTCGTTAGTATAGAAACATCAAAACACATTTAGCACCATTTAAAATTTCGGAACAAAATTAGTGTAGTGCATTATATACATGCTAGCAATGAGCCACGATGCTTGTTGCTTCTGGATGCCAACGGCTTCCTTGCCCTTGTCTGATTTGCAATAGGAGCTGTGACACCTGAGGGAAGGCTGAGATAACACTCCCACAGGTATTGTATCGGTGTCTCACTGTCCACAGGCATGCTCCCCAGTTACAAAATCTGAGGGCATTTGGCTTTGGAATAGAAGAGGAAGGGGTGCTAGATGTTAACGAGTAAACGAGAAAAGAGCATGGTACAAGAGGAGCTTAAAAGATCAGTAAATAAATCAGTGCGAGTGAATTGAGAGAAAGGTCACCAGTAGCAGCGTGGAGTGAGAGGACAGAGTGGAGGAGTTTAAAGTCACAGTGATTCTTCTGTCTTTGCTGACTTAGCTTTTTGGATGTAGATGATATTAACTTTCGAATGGTGTGCTGTAATAATAGTCACCCAGAAAAGTCAGGGAAGTTAGTGAGATGTAAAAACCAGCTACCAGAACATGACGCAAGACATGATCCAAGTTTTGCAATGATGCGTTTGTATGTATACATTTTTTACATTCCTATGGAGGAGTAAGGAAATGACTGAATTATAGATAAAGAAATGGAAGCAGAAAGAAATAATGGAGTACACTTATGGTTTGACGTGTGTGTGTGTGTGTGTGTGTGTTTACTTCAACCATTTTATGTAGAATGGACCAATGTATTTCTTGTCTAACTAAGTAAGAAAGAAGGTAACTGAATTCACATAAAATAATGTCAAGGTTAGAGATATTTTTGTAAATTTAGTGAGATCAACATCCATTAGTCACCTGGTAAAGATCAGGATGGCAAGAAAAATATTTCATCAAGGACAGTTACAATACTGCTTTTAAATTAGGTCAAATATAAGTCACTGTTCTTCCTTCGTATCCTTCCCTTCCTACCTCTCCCCTTTTCCTACTGTCAGACATCTGTCATTCAAATTATGGACAAAACAAAAACAAAAACAAAGAAAAACACCATGGATAGCTACCTGAACATCAGCTTCAGAAGGATATCTCATGAGCTACTGTAATCACACTGAAGAAAATAGTTCATCCTTTTAATTATTCCATCATTCTCTCACATTTTATGAGATTTTTAAAATATCAGAGGAATAGCTAAAACAGTTTTTCTTCATCATTAGCATGCTTTTATGGTACATGCTCACCATATGTTTTTCATAGTTGGCTTCCACAGTATATACATTTTTATTGAGTGAAGGGCATGTGTTTCTCATGAAGATGTGCATTTACTTACTAAATATATATACGGTTATATGGATACTGTTATGGTCTCGTGGTATTTTGTCAATTAGCATTCACTGCAACAATCTTGAATAGTTGATATTAAATTATTATTTTATACTTTATGGAAGCCAAACAAGCATCACGTTGTTTTAGCCTAATACCACAACAGAAATGTCAGCACTCTCTCCCCATCCCATTCTCCTTTAGTATAACATCTGAGTTTTAGTCTTAAGGGGGAAAAGATGTTTTATCACTTCCTTAAGGACCAAATACATATCTTTTAAAATAGGAAACATATAATTATGTCTTTGGTGCCAGCTATAATATACTACATGCCTTAGTCTTGCTTTAAAAGTAAATTAACATGTCTGATTGTGATTAAGGTCAACCTAAGAGAACAATAAAAGCAGCCAAGTAGCTGCAGTTCGGCTTCATTATTCTACGGGGAGACTAAGTCAGATCAAGTGTGAAGCAGTTTCCATCAGAGAGAAAATAGCCTGTGCGTTCTGGAGTGTGTGCGTATGGAAGGGAATGTAGAGGAGCTGTCTGCTCTTTTTAGTAAAGCAATGACAGTGATGCAGCCCCATGGACAGGTTTATAGACTTCGGAAAAGATAAACAAAGCCACAAGCTTTTAAAAAATGTGTAGGAGAAGAATACGACACAAACTCTTCATCCCTTTTCTACTTAAAAACATCCCAGTGGGCTGTGCTCCTGAAGACTCTGTCACCCACCATTTCAGTTACTCAACTTGATCTGAGGTGACCATGCCTCTCTTCTGCTCACTTATGTTAGGAACAACTGAGGACATTCGCGCAGCCCTCCCAAACACAATCAGACATACATGATATTAGTACATTTCTAAAAGTTCAGTTCTAGAACATGAAAAAGTATGAAATGGGCACCAAGGCACTCAAGGTAATGCTCATGTTCTACATGGAATGGGCATATAATGGAACATGGTGGGAGGGAAAGCTTTACCAATTAATTTTAGCTTTTTACTTTTTTAAACATTTCATATTAGCCTATATCAACTGTTCACACTAAATGAATTTCATTGTGATATTGTCATTCATGTATTAGTGTGCTTTAGTCATATTCATCATCCTCCAGTTACTGTCTTGGACCCTCCACTGTTCCCTTCATTCCTCTCTAATAGTCCCTGTTTCATTTCCTGTAGTTCTCTGGAAATCTAGAGTCCATATATGAAATAGTATAATATTGCCTTTCATAGTTTTTCTTTTTTCATTTGACATGATGCTACTCAGTTGTAACCATTTTCCTGCAAATAACGTAATCCTCTTTCCGACTAAATAAAAGTTAGGGGGGAGGGGCATGAAGGTGGGACTTGGAGGAGAGGAAGGAGGGGACTGGAACCAGGCTGTAAAGTGATTAAATAAATAATAAATAAATAAACTCATTTTATACATGTGTCAGAGTTTCTTTTTCTGCTCTGTGGATAGGCAATGAGGCTTATCTCAGTCATACTTTCCTTTTGTATTGAATTGCATTTTTTGTATAATGATTTGTAATCCATTATACCTGTATGAATTAGTTTTCTGAGTTTTATCCGTTCTGATTTACTGAATTAGAATACAGCTGGGTATAATCAGAGCGAGCTCCAAACTAATTGTTATTCATCCTCAATTAAAGATCAAAGCTTTGATCTAAGGAAGAAAATTGTTCATTTTCTCATACATGAAATATAAGTGTCCAAACTTATACTGTTATATATATGAACTATTGTAAATACATAGTGTACATACATACATACTACACACATACATGTTCACACATAAATACACACCCATCCGGTCATGGCTCACAAGTTTGACACGTTATCTTCTAGCTTCTTGGGATTTTATCTCTGGTGAGTATAGGCCCTCTGTATGGTAAGCGGTTTTTAAAATACTTTCTAGTTAATTCTACCTCTTGGCATTCATGCTTGGGTAATCACTTCTTTTGAGTCCTAAGAGCAAAACAAAATAAAGCCCGCCCCCATACCCTATCTATTTATTTGTGTGTGCGTCCATGGCATGGCCATGCTACATTGTACACGTCAGAGGACAACCTTCATGACTCCATTCTCTCATTTCCCCATATGAGTTCTGTTCTGGAAATGAGATAAAGGTCATCAGGGTTGAAAGGAAGTGGCTTTACCTGCTGAGCCATATCACTGATTTCTTTTGAGTCCTAGTGGTTACTTCAAACATATAGAGTAAGGCCCAATGAGATGATGGCACTTTTAAGATTGTAAATAAAGGTCTGCAGGGTTTTTTTTTTCTCACTTTTCTGACTTTTCTCTTGTCTACAGTGATGAAGGCTAGCTGCCTGGTTGTGAGTTGCTCTATGGAGGGCACAGGGACAAGAAGCCAGGAGACAACTCCTCCCTTCAGCCACTGAGGAACCAAAGTACTTAGTCGAATAGTCTGTGGGGAGTGGAATCCTTGTAACACAATGCACCACGAATGTTGACAGCCTATGATGCTTAGTGACTAAAGCTGAAAGAGGCTGAAGCAAAGAATTCTGGGTCCATCAAAACTGTGAAGCACCAGTATTGTTTTAAATCACTAAGCTCTGGGATTGTTTCCTGTATGACCTACAGAATTTATACACTATATTTTAGAGAAAGTTGTATGAAAAAGTAGAACATCACTCCAATCTCTGGGCCAGATTTTCACCTGAGTTCAGTCAAGTTATGAGAGAGTATCATAAGGTGTGGATAGTTACCCATATTTCAGACTGAGGTGTTATTGAAAAATGAAAGCTGGCACAATTAATAACTGTGTCAGGATGGTAAAAATGAATGGAACTCTGCCAAACAAGAGGGATAGTGGGTTGTCTCATGTACAGGCAAATCACCTTGTGGTGCTATGGCAAAGCCTGGATAAGCCACTAGTCAAAACTGAGTCTGGATGGGAAATAAGTCTACCCTTTTGATTTATGGGCCTTCTTTTCTCCATTACAGAACTGAAAAGCTGAGGCTCAGATAGACAGATTTTAAGTCATAGAAGCCATATAGATCTAGGATGCATGCTGATCCATTGTTTAGAGTCACATGGGCTTTCCTGTAAATAACGTCGTCTCTCGGTGTGATGCAATGCTACAGGAAGCCAGTGGAGAACTGTCCCCTTTATTCTAGAGTGTTCTGGAACCACGGTCAGTGGTTTACAGCTTGGGTGCACCTCAGAATCTGCCAGGAAGATGTGAAAATGCCAGTGTCAAAACTTCTTCTTAAAGCTACTAAGTCAGAATGTTTCGCAGTTGGGCAAGAAAACAGTGATTTCAAATCTCATTTGATGATGCTTTTGCATGTGTAACCTTGAAAAAAAAAAAAGAATGCAGATGTGAGCTGGATAACGTAAAATTGACCACAGGAGTCCCTGGATAGTGAAGGACAATGGAGATTTCATATGGAGGCCATATTCCTTACATAGACACCGGGATGCTTACAAATCTATAATTTTAGCAAATGCTTTAAAGAATTCTGATCAGGCAAGTTTAGAAACAGCTAGCTTAATCTATTTTCATCAATGTCCTGTCATATCTAACAACCATATTAATGTAACTTTAAAAACATAAAGTGCCTTTATAATCACACTGGTTTGATATTCATTTATTCATGGATCTGTGGGCCGTTTCAGAGTTCTGACAACAATGAATAAAGCATCTTTAGACATTTCTGAAAAACAGTAGGTGTGGCTGGTCAGCCATGGACACTGAGAATAAAAGATTGAGATGATATCTCTTTAGTCGTTGCTCCAAATACCAGTTTTTATTTTAAACAACTCCTCTGCCTTGTTCATTTTTGTGTAGCAGGAAAAATCAAGGATATCGAATATTTACACATTGTCTATCCAGTTGCTGTCTTCCCAGTGGAGACCAGGGGCTTCTTACCATACTTTTACTCAGTCTATTTTCTTCTAGAAAGCAAATATAATACCCTTTAAAGAAATACACTAAGTTTCTTATGAAAATGGCCACCTCCAGACACTTCTGAATTTCATCTCAGTGTAGGCATGTATTTGCAGTTGTGGAAAAGAGTCATAGTCATATGATTTAAGGCAGGGAGGTTTTTTTTTAAAGTGTTCAATTAAAAATACAATATGAAATCTGTGGAGAAAGTAATTACCTGGGCTGGAACTTGGCTAGAACAATGGTTAATGCTTCTAGCCATATGAAGTAGGGAAAAGGGAAATGAGCAATTCTCCAGTCTATTCCACTCATCCCGTGTAAGAGTGCATTGCGTTTATGTTCTGGTTGCCATGTACAAGTCAGTTGGGAAAGGAATTTATTACCAGATTTATAGAAAAAGACATGTGGGCAGTTTATACTTGGTAATTCAAAGCTATAGAAGCAGGCAGCAAAAAATTCCCAAACAAAAATTTTCACCCTGTTCCGGAGTGGTTAAGTGTTGTGCGATAGATGACACAACAGGTATCCATCAGGCATTATGTGCTGAGGTATCCACTGGTTACAGGGAGTATTACATTCACTATTCATAGGAAGCAGAGTACATGCTCTTATCTGATGACCAGAGAAGTAGAGTTTACAAATATTTAAGCTTAGAAGTCGTACTTCAACCCCCTAGATATATCTTTCTTTCACATCTTATACTCTGATTTTGTCTTTCATTATCTTCAGCTAATCTGTTTTTTAATATATTTTAATGCAAGAAAAGTCACCCTTTTGATTCTATGAATTTTTACATTCTGTGGAGATTTGTGTAATCACCACCACCATCAGGAGAGAGAAGAATTGTATGACTGCCCATCCCAAACTCCCTCCTGCACCTTTTTTTTTTTTTAATGTATTTTTATTCTAGAGATGGATTCTAGAAGATCATGGGCATCGAGGAAACTGTTCAAACTCTAAGATATATCTGAGCCCCTTATCTATTTGTTTAAAATACTGACACACTTCCATCACATTAACTTTCTGAAAACAACTGAGCTGTTTCCAACCATGTTTTTTTTTTGTGGGTCTATTATGTGTGCAACCTCCTAAAACTGGCCTGACTCGGCAGAAGGTTCTGGGACCCACATGTGTTCTGTTTGAATTGCTGGCTAGCATTTTCTTGAGAAGATCAACCAGAGTTTGGCCTTTGAGTCGTTCAAAGGCCTGTGGACTATTTCAGGGCTTTGATAGCAATGAATAAAGTGTCTTTACACATTTCTGAATACAGAAGTGACATTTCTGGATCCTCCATTAACACTGTGCTTGCCTTTATAATAAAGTCAGACTTTCTAGAATGGTGGTACCTTTTGCATTCCAAGTAACACGTCAAAACAGGCCCAGTTTTGGGGTGTCCTTCCCAGCTCTTGTTATTGCCAGTGTTTCAAAGTTTTGTATCATACACATGCATACACGCATGTCTCCCTCCCTCCCTCCCTCCCTCCCTCCCTCTCTCTCTCTCTCTCTCTCTGTGTGTGTGTGTGTGTGTGTGTGTATAGTGTGAGTCCCATGGGTATATGGTATCTACAGAGGCTAGAAGGGATGCTATATTCCCTTGAGCAAGAATTACAAGGAATTATGAGCTACCTGACCTGATGTGGGTACTGTGATCCAATGTCATGTTCTCTAGAGAAGCAGCAAATACTCCTAACCACTGAACCATCACTCCAGCCTATTACCCATGCTTTGTATGCTAGTCATTCCGGCAGCATGTGGTGATACCTTAGAGGTTTATTGTTTATTTCCATAAGAACTAAGGACAGGAACATCTTTTCTTATCTTCCATCCTTCTCTCTGGTGAAGGGTCTGCTTCCATCTTTTAACTATTTTTATGTGGTTCATGATTTCACTTCTGAATTTGAGACCTGTAAAAACTTTATCTATCTTATCTGTGGTTACAAGATTTGCAAGTATTTTTGATTCTATAGATTGTCTTCTCTTTTAATGACTTTTAAGTTTAATGCAAAATTTATCCCCCCAACTTTTAATGTGTCTGAAACTTATCATCTAACCCCAGATGATGAGCATCTTCTCCAATTTTTTTCTCCTAAAAATTTTATATATTAAGTTTTATATGCAGTTTATCTATTTTGTGGTAACTTTGGGAAAAGCAATGAAGTCCGAGGTAGTGTTCAATTATTTCTTCATGTATGATTGTTCAATGGTTCCAAGCCACTTTGTTGATAAGTGTAACACTTCTTCACTGACTAACCTGTTAACATTGGTAGAAATTGTATTTAAAACACTCATAAGGTGTATTTATGTGGTTTATTCTCTTTTCTGGTCTCACAATGCCCTGGTTATAGTAATCCTAAAGTAAACCATGAAATTGTACAGCAAGCCTTCTTCAATTTTAGTTTTCTTCTTAAAGATTGTTCTGTCTGTTTCAGTTCCATTTATTTCCCTCATATATATGATCAGATTGCTCATATTGACACAAGCAATGTGAGTGAAATTGTTTGCAATTGAATTACATTTATAGATTCATTTGAAGGAGTTTAATACCTCTGGCACATTCAGATTTCTAATTCATGAAACTGTTGCAACTCTACCTGTATCTTCTGATTCTGTGCTTGCTTTACTTCATGTATATGTAAGAGTTTTAATTTTGGAATAATTGTAAATTCAATCATTTTCCAAATTTTTGTTCTCAGTTGTACTTGATTTTACACAGGAATGGGATAGATATTTTTTTGTTTTGACTTATATTTTTCAAACTCACTAATTTCTCTTATTAGTCCTGGAAGTTTTTCTATACTTTCTTGTAGACTTTTACATATAATATCTGATTTGAAAATAGAAAGTATTTAATTCCTATCTATATTATTTTAAACTTTAATCAATTTTGACAATTTCATATCTGTGTACAATGCACTACGATTACGTTCATCCAAAATACCTTCTTTCATACCTATATTCCTCTCTCCTCCCTTTCCTCCTTTCTTTCCTTTTCCTCCACGTGTTTCTTTTTTTAAGGCTTCATGAAAGCTGTCAAACTTGCTGAATTTCTGTGATTTCAACAGCCGGCTCATTGTACCCAGTAGGCAACAGCTCCTACTTTGATCCACACCTCCTTTACCACAATGCTCCTTCAGCCTTGGCTGACGTAGATGTACTGTTTGAAGCCAAACATCCAGCAGTTGCTTTTAGATCTTTGAGGTTTGACTATCACCCCTGCTGAAAGTGGCTTATCTGATGAAGAGTGAGAGCTGCACTAGTCTGTGGGTAGGCACTTTGGCTATTTGTCCTTTTGGCAAAGACCAGTAGCAGATTTCTTGACAGGGATTCCTTTTGTTATCTCCCTAGCCACAGTCTTTGGTCAGTTCTATAGATCCAAGCATGTACCTCATCCCATGGAGCAGATCTCAGTTCCAATCAGGAAATGGTTGGCTTCCCCTCGGATACTTGTGCCACTGTTGACCAATGGGAATATCCCCAGGCAGTACATTATTGTAGCATGCAGGGTGTACAGCTACCTATGATCACTGATGGCTTTCCCTACCCTCAGCCTGCATAATACATTTCAGCTAGCCAGAAGGGAGAAAGCTTCTATTATTAGTTCCAGTTTGACTTCTCTGTGACATGTATCGAGTGTGTCTTATGGCCTCAGCAATCAAGCATTTCTGTCTAGTTCTGGTGGGCCTCTGAGGGCTTCCTGGTCAATAATGTATAAATATAGCTACTGCACCCAACACCTGGAACAGAATTAACAACCTGGGTAGTCCTTTGGAAAAAATATCATGCTTTTTAGGGAGCTTATTAAGTAATACATTTCCATTGGCTTTTTAATACATCTTTAGATTTTTATATTTTAATATGTAAAATATTAATAAGTTACATCCATATATATATATATAGACTATGTCTTTCTTTTAATTGGTATTTACATACATTGCAATTTAATAACTTTGCACTGAAGGCCTAGTGAGTCTATATTAGTCAGCATTCTCTAAAGGAACAGAACAGATAGAATGTGTACACAGCCCCACACCCATACTCCCACCTCACACATATATACATCATATACAATTTGCTAGACTATATTTTCGACTGTGGTCTCGTGTAGTGGATGTAAACATGTTTCTGTTTTGATCCCAAGGGTGGTATGTGAAATTGCCTTGTGTGAGGGTGTGTGATATTTGTCTGCTAGAAACAGACTTGTGAGAGGGCAAGTGATCTTTGTCAGCTGGGAACTGTCTTGTGTAGGGGCATGGTCTTTGCCAGTCGGAAATCATCCTACTATGGACTTTGAAGGTATATAAATGAGAGCCCCAAAACAGAGAGACATTGCTTTGCATACTTTGCATCACTTCGCATTGCTTGGCTGCTCATTGCTCTGCTTTGAGTTGCTCCTAGAGAGAAAACTTCAGAGAGGCTCAGTTGGTCCCTGTTGTTGCTTCTGCTGCTGCTTATTCACGCTGTTGTATTGGCTGTTGAAATCCTGATGAGAAGAGTGGAATTATCCCAAAGAACTGGGTCTTAAAGGTCTACCTCCACTGTTTCTACTAATCTTCTTTCTCTCCTACCTGGAGTAGGTGGGTTGGGAAGGAGGTAGAGGCATTAAAGTACAAATAAAGTAGGTTTTACCCACAGTCCTGGTAGTCCAACAATGGCTGTTCCACAAGGAAAATGACAAGAATTTGATAATCTCTTGGAACACAACACTGGGTGCTTCTGCAGTTCTAATCTGCAGCTGGAATCCAGCAAGAGTCCTAGAGAGATGTTGATCTTCAGTCTATGTTGGGATACCAAAGAAGTTGGTTCTAATAATGGCTAAGAAATGTATCAGCAACAGTATAGATCAGTGGTTCTTAACCTGTGGGTCACATATCTGATATCTTGCATATTGGATATTTGCATTATGATTTATAAGAGTACCAAAATTAATTTTATGAAGTAACAACAAAAATAATTTTATGGTTGGGGTCACCAGAACATGAGGACCTATATTAAAGCACCACAACATTAGGAAGGTTTAGAACCACTGTTGTAGATGAACTTGCCAGTGGGAATGAAAGCAAGTAGGCAAAAAGCAAACTTTCCATCTTCATGCCCTTTTACTTGCATTGCCAACATAAGGTATGACCAGATTTAGGGCGGGTCTTCCTGCACACACATATACGTACAATTATAATAAAGTTTTGTAAATTCACTTTCATTTGAAAACAAGCATCTTTCTGTTTCACACTGAACAGTACAGTATGGATTCATGCTTAATTTTTAAAAAACCCTTGCAGTGTTCCAGTTCTTTCTGGAAAAAATGTACAGTCATGTGTGCTGTTCTTTCCCTGTAAGTGACATGCTATCTTCTGTTTTTAGTTACCATTGAACCTGAATACTTTTTTCCCCTCTATTTATCAGAGGTGCTATTTGCTTCCCAAGTGCTTCCATCTCTACCCATAAACTGTCTTGTTGTACTAGCAATTCTGAAATCTTTTCCAGAACTATAGAATTTAGTGACACTTCTGGTTTTCATCTCATAAGTCTTTCTTCCAATCTTTTTAAAAGTGGAATACAGGAAGAAGACCAAACAAAAAGATTGTTTTTAGTTTTCATTAATTTGATTATGATCTTTATATATGGACTTATACAAACTTTATGATCTTTTAATAATCCATGGGCTTATGTAATTCACAGATTTTGCAAAAGTTTCAATCATTATTTTAAAAACATCACATTCTTTTTCTTCTTCTATTTCTGGAGATAGATAGAGGTTAAAAATGTTATCATTGTCTCACAGGCCCTTGAATGTATGTTCATTTTTTTTTAATCATGTGTCACAGGTCCTTGAAGGTGTGTTCATTTTTGTTTTCAGTGTATGTGCTCAAAGATTTTCATTAAGGTAGAAGTGGTTTTTATTACATTAAAATTTTTAATGTGTATGTGTGAGCTCCTATGCATCCTATGACAGGTATGTGGGTAGAGGTCATAGAACAACTTACAGGTGTTGATTCTCTCCTTTTTATTGCATGGGTTTCAAGAATCAAACTCAAATCTTCAGAGTCAGTGGCAAGAACATGTTGCCATCAAATGTTTTTCCAACCTGGTACCAGTGATTTTTAAAAAAATATTAATGAAGTTTAGTTTTCATATACAATTGGTGATTTTAACATTACACTTGTAGAATAGTTTATGTTGTTTATAATGTAAGAACATTAATAGCCATCAAACTGAGTTATAGTCTTTATTTTTAACATACATCAGAACAGTAACAGTAACAACACTAGCTGTTTAGAGAGTTCTGTAAAAATACATCATATACCTTGTTTATTTGACTATTTAGCTAAGTATTTGCATAATTATAAAGGAACTGAGGGACAGCAGAACACTGTGAGCATCTTGGGAAGAAGATTACCCTTTTTTAGTGTGGTGCATCCAGGTCTTTGGTTATCCCTGCAGGAATAGGAGCCCAAACTTTTGTGGTCCCTAAGGTTCCTTAGGTCCTGTAGTTCTTGCTACACCTCTAGAGAATACAGAATCCAATAGGTCTGGTACTTGGACTCTTGTCCTGAGCAGGTTCACAGGATTAAACCTGGTCACAGAAGGAGTGACCAGGAGTTTGATTCCATCCTCTTTATTAGTCAATCTGTAGCCTTATGTTTGGTCTTGTTGCCACATAGACAAGACAAGACTGTTAGATACATTCATAATCAACTGGATTTCTCAATTGTAAAGACTTCACTATAATTGGCAGCTATAATGAATATAGCTCTTACTTGAATATTCGTAGTTTATATTTGAAATAATTTTTTAAAATATATTTTTATCTTTTTTATTATGTTTTTAATGTATACATTTATATTATTATACATGAATAAAATAAACTACATATAACACGAAGAATCATGAGACAATCAGCAATTATATAAATGTTACATTCATAATGATTTGGCTATTCGTATTTGGCAACCTTGAAGAAATCATCTTTCCTATCTTGGTATGTCTAAAATTCTGAATGAAGTTTAGTATCTATCATATCTTATCTCTATTAACTTAAAACATTTATCTTGATCCAAAAACATCTTAACTCTAACCTACTAAGCTTAATTGAAAGACTAAACTATTTGGTCTTCAAACACATCAGAGATTTGAGAAGGAATAAAACTTAAATAGCTGAGTGAACCAGAAGTTCAGATTAGCAGCTTGCAAAATGAAAAAAAAAATGACTGAGACAGTTTGCTGCCTGAGCAGCCACCCAACACTTTCTATAACATTTGAGCATCACCTTCAGCCTTCTGGCCCAATATATCTGACAGACAAATTTGTGAGGCAGGAACTATTGAGGACTTGCTTACCCTGTCTTGGGAGAGTTCGGCCTGTTGGCTCAGCTCATTAACAATTATATTATATTATGAATTTATTTTAAAAAGTATCTTTCTTACAACTTGACTACTCTAAGCAAGAAGGAAAGATGGTTAAAAAGAAAAAGAATAAATATTCCCAATTCCATAGGATGAGTCCCTAGGTATCTCCAGGCCTGTATGCAGATCTTCTTCTCGATCAAAGCAATCTCTCTCTCTCTCTCTCTCTCTCTCTCTCTCTCTCTCTCTCTCTCTCTCTCTCTCTCTCTCTCTCAATCTCTCCTTTACTCTCTTTCCTCCATCAGTCTGCCACCCATCTCCAGTTCTCTCCTCCTACCTATTGCAATACAATAGCCCTGCTAGAGTCCCCTGGCTTCTCTCAGTCCATCACAATGTTTATCTCAGTCGGGTATCCATGGTGTCTCAAAAAAGCCCACCCAGACTGCTTTCCCCAGGGACCAAGTCACATTCCTTCTAGGGGCAAAGCCCACCAACACTGCTTTCACCTTTGGCCAAATCATATTCCTTCCACATCTGCTGTTGACTCTGCCTGCATCTAAACTTGCCTATTTTTAGGCAGAATTCTGCTGTAGCAGAAATGAGGACACTTTGCCCAGTGACTTATTTGCCACATTTTAAGCCAACTGCATATGGAGGTTCTTTGATGCTCATCATCTTCTTTGAGGCAGGCTGAGTGTTTCCAAGAATTAACTTGTCTTTTGTCAAAAAGTCTTTAGAAAAATAACATCTTTAAATGCCATATTTTGTAGATCTCTGAGGTGTTTGAAGACCTTATTTAAATATTTTACCTTATGTATCTATAGAATCATATCTATCTATTAGATCTAGAATATATATTCTTGTGATAAAATTAGAATAGTTTTTGACGTGATCATGATTTGCATCAACATACAAAATTCAATACCATTGAGTTAAAAAATAACCTTATTTGTGAGTAACAAGGCCTTGAGGAGTAGATTCAATAATCTACCTTTTGTTCTATCCTCTCTCTATATTTCTTTATCCCGTTTCTTTCTTTTCAGCTCATATCTCCTTCCCTACAAAGGAAAGATAAAGGAAAAGAGAGATGTCCATCAGTCAAACTAATTTCCTCTCTGTAAAAGACCAATAATACTCATTACCAACTCCCAATAAAAATAAGCATCTGTAGACCAAGAGAGTAAACAGAAACCTATTTAACCCCCCTTAGAGGAAATGGGACATTGCTCTCTAAAGGTTTCTTCAGGCTGATTTAGGGTGAATAATACCTTTGAAGTCCCCACCCCCCGCCCAAATTGGGGAAAACAGTTAAGTAAGCCAGGGACAGCATTTGTGGTCCATTTTCCAAATATTGTTAAACTCCAGGCTTAATAGGAGTCCTGTATGGGACAGTCTGAAATGCTGGACCAATTGGGATCAGAAGCTTTCTACAACACTGTCCTGTTCTGATGGGTAACAGCAATGGAGGCACCTGGGGCTGGAACATGGAAGATGCTGGATGTCAGCATCCAGCTTGCTGAGAGGAATGAACCCTGTCAGATATGATCTAGCATTGGTGTCCAGTTCTTTTGTTCTGAAAACATAATTTCTCACAAGTATTACACAGTTCTAACATTGTGATTGTATGAGGTGCGCCAGATGTACAGAGCAATTAAGGCTGGTTCTCTGCTCATTGTATGAGCAGAAGTAAGTAAGACATTTGCAAACACTCCTTTGTGCTATACTAAGAATCCCCTCTAATTATAAGTCGCAGAGAATCTGTGATCAACATGAAGCCTTGTCTATGAATAGACATTTGTATCTCAGCCAGTCTCAGAGCTATTCCCATGTAGTGGGATTAGCAATATTAGTTACTTGCTTGTTCTGCAGTCTGAATTCTTTACGTCCTGATTGAAGGCCCCTCCCTTATCACCTTCAGATCACAACCCCTTCCTTATCAACTCCTGATCCTATCCCCTCTCTCATCCCCTTTCCCTCCCTCCCCTAGTCCTTAGCAAGGGGACACCTCCCCTAATGTTTGACCTCAGTTTATTCAGTGTCCTCTACTGCCTGTAACCTCTTCCTCTGTGGCCTGGCATGGCCATCCCACCAGGGTGGAAGATAATGCTCCAATGTTATAGAAAATTTTGAGTGACTGTTCAGGCAGCAAACTGTTTCTGTCATCTTCTTATTTGGGAACTTGCTAACCTGAACTCCCTGTATACTCTGGTAATTAATTTTATTTCTTCTCAAGTCTCTGATGGGGTTGAAGATCAGCTAGTTTAGTTTTATAATTAAGCTTAGTTGTTAGGAGTTAAGATGTTTTTAGGTCTAGATAGATGTTTTAAGTTGATAATGATGAGATATGATAGATATTGATTTGCATTCAGAATTTTACATGCACAAAGATAGGAAAGATATTTTTTTCAAGGCTACCAAGTACAAATAGCCAAAACACCATGAATGTAACATTTATATAATTCCTTATTATTTTGTGATTCTTCTTGCTGTAGGTAGTTTATTGTATATATGTGTAATAATGTATATGTAAAATATTTTAAAAAAAGGAAAGGTAAACCATTTGATTGTAAAAACCAATGTAAGGCAAGAAAATGACGCTGTCATAGCAATAAAACAAAGATCTATTGAAAAGAATTGGGTTTAGGAAAAAGAAAGAATATATCCTACGTAAAGACTTAATTAGCAGGTGTATTTAGAAGAAGGACACTCACGATTGGCAACTAGCAACACATCAATGTCTCTTAATTTTCACTATTCTTGTGTTCTGTCATGGCAGGTGCAAGACTCTGTAGCTAAAGATTACACTGTGTGGACTACTTTTTATCTGTACTGTGACATGTGGATAGTTCCCAGACAAATGGGAAGACGGAGGAATTGGAGTGAGATGCCAGAGTGTGCCATTTTTCATCCTCTGTCATTGCCATAGGTTTGGAGTGTGCTTCATGTGCCCTCTTCCTTTTTTACTGAAACCCAATGACTCAGAAATGAAGCTATCTATTTAAATGACAGAACTTCACCTTAATATCTGAATGAAGCACTGATTTCTTCATTTCCACATCTTAATTTGTCCCTGCTTAGTGTACTAAGTGGTTCAGGCTTCCGATTTATAACATGGTAAAGAGATATATTTCATAACATTAATTAAGTTATATTTAAAGTCTAAATGGCAAATATGACCCAAAATTATTTGGTTATTGCTACTTATATTTGGCTATTTGAGTAGCCTTGAGAAGGTAAGATAGAGTAGGAAGTTCTGAAACTTAAAAATATTAAATCACAGACATCTTAGGTACTATGATCCAGAAGGAAAAGCTAGCATGAACAAATCGCTAAGCTAATCATCAAAATATTGACAGATAGATTGAAAAAATAATGTATCTAAAATACAATAATGTTAGCTTGATAAGATCAATAAAATTGATAAATTTTTATCCCGGCTAACTCAGAAGAAAAACATTCACTCATCAATTAATTAATATCCAAGTTGAAAGAGGGTATCACACCAATCCTTCTGACATTAAAAGTATAATGAAGGTAATGAACAACTCTACACACACAAATTGGTAGTTTGGATGTGATGGATGATTTTGTTGAGGGTGCAAACTAATGCTTCAAAAACAAATAACTAATCTGATGCCAATGAAATAAGTCACATTACTAATTTATAACCTTTTATATTTGAGTTCTCCAGAGAAACAGAGAAGTAATGTATACATAGATGCAGATTATAAGAGATTTATTAGAATTGTTATTGTTTAATACCTCAAGATCAACAGTCAAACATCTGCAAACTCAGTAGAACTGACAGTTTGAACTCATCTGAAAGGATTAAGCCTTGAGGAGGAGCTCATGTCTCTAAAGTTTGAGGTCAAGAATAGTCCAAATTCTCTGACAGCAAAGAGTCAGGAGCAAGTCTTTCTTATTCAGAGATTCAACCCTATTGTTCTATTTAGGCTTTTCATATATTGGACTTAACCAATTATTTTCATTCCAAGCCATCTTCATAAACAACTCAGAATTGTTCTTGTGTCCCGATTAATTTAACATATAACAGTTATATCTACTAAAATAAAAACATGAGCACCAGATGTTTTCATTGGTAAATTCTTTCCAACACAGAAAAATGGTATCAATTCTATATAGTATCTACAAAAAATAGGAGCCAAATAGAATAATTTCTAGCTCCATGAGGTGACGTTAACTTCATGTCAAAATCAAATAAAAATACTACCTGAAGAAAAACTACACATTAATATATCTGACACACGTATTTGTAAGACTTCTTGATAAAATATTTATAACTCAAATACAATGTAGAAAATTAATTATAAACCACAACTCAATGTTGTTTATTTCAAGCGGGCACTGTTAGTTTGACATTTAAAACTATCACTCACAGCAATAGCCTAACAAAGAACCATCCAATTATATCAATAGATACTGTAAGAGTTGAGGACAATTCAATATGAAATCATGACTAAACACCCAGATCAATAAAACATATAAAGGAATTCATCTGGCTTAGGAAAGAACAACTACAAAAGGCTACAACTATCACAATCATGAAAGGAGCCATTTACCTTTGAAGATGGGTAACAAAGCAAGAACATTTCCTCTCACTGCCTTCTATTCGACTTTCCATGAAAGTATAGCTATTACAGTAAAACAAGAAAAGGGAATAGAAAATACACAAAGTAGGGAAAAAAAAAAAAAAAAAAAAAAAAAGACCATCTTGTGGCACAGATAACATGACTGTTTTAGAAATCCAGAAAATCAGCAACAATATATAAATACTCATTATAAAGCAAATTGAAGGGATGCAGAATACATATGCCAAAAAACTCAATGGTTTCTGGCAACACTTGCAATGAGACTAGAAACTAAAATAAAAACATAATACCATCTGAATTATTATAAAAATAAAAACCACAAAGATCATCCATACATAAACCTATGTATAAGTGTTATCAGAAAACTTGACTTCCTAAAGATAAATAAAAGCATCTTCTTATCACATTTGCACAATCTCCATATAATCTATTAAATATTTTCACATAAACTCTTAATATGTAGCCATGATTTCCTAGAACTTACTATGTAAATCAGGCTGGTATTCAACTGATAATCCTCCTGCTTCAAGCCTCCAGAATAATGGATAATAGGCATATTCCACCATGCCTGACTAATTTCTTTATTTAAATACCATCTCAGTTCAATCCTAGTTAGTTATTTGTAGGTATTAACAGATTTATTCTAAAACTTAAATGGAACATCAAAATTAACTATCCACAGTAAACCAGATGAATATTAAATAAGACAAAGGTAGAAGAGTGGGCATTGCCTGATTTATAGATTTTGTGTAAATCTACAGTACTTAAGAGAGTGTGGTGCTAAGTGCAGATGATATCCCACTGGGATAAAAACGAGATTTCAGAACAGATCTAAATATAAAGGAACAGGTAACAAAGACACATTATTTTCATCACATGGTGCTCCAATGATTGGACATTTATATAAAATTGATTATAGACAGAGACTTACATGTTACAAAATGTAAACTCAAAGTGAGTCCTAAAGCACAATGGCATTTACTAAAAATTATTTAAACTTGGGAAATAATAGGAATTTTATCTAAATGATCAATTTTTCAATTAAAAGCATGGTATAGCGCTTAGAGAGATGGCTTGGTAGTTTGTTGCCAGTACCCATGTGGCAGTCATAACTATAAACATCTGACACCCTCTTTTGATTCTGTGAGATGATTCACACATGGTAGGCCCTGCAGAATCACACACACACACACACACACACACACACCACACACACACAAAACACAACACACACTTTAAAAAAAAGCATACTACTTGAGGAAAAAATAATTTTTACAGTATTAAAAATATGTCTTTTGTCTTGAAAAGAGACTTGGTAATACAATGATAACAGACAATGGGCTGGGAGCAAATATTTGCAAAACATATATAATGAGGGAATTTGTATCCAACATGTACAATGAGTTATTGTGAGACAGAAAATATGCACAACTAAGATACGGAGAAAAAAATCCCTTAATTCATTAGGACACTGAGATAGCAAATGAAAATGTTATGCCATGTGTTGTAGGACATTGCAATTGAAACAAAGTGGTTCCCCATGCATCTACTAGAAAGGCCTAGAAAAATGCTGGAGAAGATGGGGGCAATAGGAATTATCATTCATTGCTGATGAGGATATAGAACATTACAGCCATTTGGTACATAAATTGGAAATTTCTCACTAGGCTATATAGCATTACTGCTATTATTTAAGAATCATACTTTTAAGATTACCCACTGGTTGAAATCTTATTTAAAACAAACATTTTATTTGCAGCTTTATTCCTATTATACAAACTAGAAGTGAGCAAGACACTCTTTTAATAGGTGAATTCATAAACAATTTTAGTAATCTATGTATATATTATATTATTTGTAATAAAATAAATGCACTTTCCAGAACTGAGATAATATGGCAATGTCTTAGATGCATAACGATAAGTGAGAAAGGCTAAATGCTGTATGATTTCTGTGATATGGCATTCTAGGAAAGGCAGACCAAGAACGTAGTGAACAGGTCAGTGATGGCTAGGAATTCTAAAGGAAGAGGGACTGCTGTAGTATTGGAGTGCAGTTAGGTTATGAGACTATGATACTGTATGTTATTTATACCACGTAGTATAAGACTATGAAATTCTACAGTGCATGGTAGTGGTTAGATGACTACAAAGTACAATGACTGCTATTGAATAAAGCAATGCAAATTATGGGCTTACTTTAATAATAATGCACCTACTGGTTTATTGAGCGTCAAATTATACTACACTAATTACAGGATGAACTGGTAGGGATAATAGGAGAGTGGACTCAAGAGGCTAGGATTTTAGATATCTGCTTTAGTAGCCATAAGAAAGATTAGTTAGTAATATACTTGTGTGACCTTCTTATAGATTTGTTTCAGTGTCATTTCATATTTGTTCATAACTTTAATTTTTAAGTTTATCTTCATTTTATATCCCCTGGAATTGCTCTGTAGTGGTCCAATTATTAGATCTTCATAATTATACTAATTACTCTCTCCTGAGAGGTGAGTACATTTTTTTATAACTTTTTGCATTTTCTGCTCTATTCAATTTTAGCAATTAAATTTTCTAAAAACTATATGTAACATATAGCTAGATTTGATTTTATATAAATCCATAAAACTGATGGATTTTTTTTTGTATACTAAGAAATGTGTTAGATTCATGATAGAGATTCTAATTTTTATTTCTTTCGTGCTTGTATTTCTGCTCTGTGAGATTTTATTCAAAAGTAACAGTAATTCCTTTTTATTGTAATATTAATAATAATCTTTATATAAGTATCATTATATTTGATATTTATGTATCATTATAAGGTGTTTTGTCATTTTTCTTTTGTTTATTGGCAATATAGTTACTCTTAAAATTTCAAATTTAGCTGAGTTGGTCAAAGGTTACTGGGGTTGAAGGTGGTATTACATATTTTGCCTTTGTCACTGTATAAAGTTAGGTCACTACTCATAGTTTGTGGCTGTCAACAATCCTTTTTAAGTATTTAACTGATATGTAGTCTCAGTAGTTAATTCAGTTATATGCTTTCACTCAAGTGTGAGTACATTATATCATTAAGAATTCTTAACTACCCTGGAATAAAAAAGAGAAAATGTGAAGGCAGAATTCAGATCATCATCTGTGAACATGGAACTTATGAACAATTTTTTCCCTCAGTCCATTAAACTTCAGGGAGATTAAAATCATATTAATTAACTAAATGCAGGATTAAATGCATAACAAATGGTTGAAAACCACAAAATGTTGTTCATATTCTATAGCTAATATTTTTTTATAGATGTCAAATACAGTTGCTGTTTTCTTAACTTAAGTAAAATTTATTTTTTGCCGAGACCGAGACATTTGCAGATGGAAAAATACTTTATAGATAATGTGCACTTATATTGTATGTGAGGTTGCTGTAGTTCACTGAGAGGTGTATTTCAATTGTCACAGTGTGTGTAGCCTCAAGTTGAACTAGCCCTACGTCAGGATTTATTTGGTCTTCCTGGTCCTGGCATGGCCTTTAGCATAAGACAGAATCCTTTGGCTTTGTAGCAAGTGTGTGAGTGTGATTGTTAGGCTATTTATTGGACTGCCTCTTACTGGTGTTTACTTTCTTCCTGCTGTCTGCTGTGGATAAATGCAACGGGAGTACTCTCTCAAAGTGGCATATGCCACCATATCAACTTCTAAATGGTTCTCAGCCACTTTAAAAAGAGTAATAAATACACTTCTCTATATGTTGTATGACAAAATGTTTTCTGAGGAGACACAACACAGAATACTCACCCCAGATAAGGAGTACATGACAAATCAAAGCACGGGTACCACCAAAGTCTAATTTGGTGAAGGAATGAGTTTTATTTGGATTACTTATAGGATCAGAAATGACTAAAACACCCAAGGCCCACACCAGCATGAGTGACATCCCACAAATCGAAGGGTCTGGAGCACAGTGCACAGGAAGCAAAACAGGTTGAGGTGTCCTTTCCAAGAGCCTCGGTTGGTCTATGCCTCTTGCAGGCGGGGAGACAGGCTCCTGGCTCTTCTGGGAAGCTTGTCTGAGCTCCGAGTCTTCTTTGCAGCTGTCTTGCCTCAGAGTCTCTCAGTCTCTATTGTTTACTCGGGGGAAGCTGTAACGTAGAGAATATGGTCAGTTTCAGGGACTTCCTGAAGCCATTTTGAGTTATTTATTTTCTGTCTCAAAGAGCTTCCGTGCAGAACAGAATGTTTCAATTTCGAAAGAAGCCGCTATTCCTACTGTAGTAATAAAAGTCTCCGCGTAAGCAGCAGTTTCAAGAACTTTTATAAAATGAAAAGGACTTAAATAAAAAGGCACACAAAGTCACGTATGTTGAATTTTTTCAATATATTTATACATAAAAACAAAGAGAAACATTAAACGTTTCCTACATATGGTAGGAAACTAACATATGGTATGGAAACTAACAGTCTTTTAGAAAGATTTCTAATGATTTAGAAATGATTTTAATGATTCAGTCATTTATCTGAAAGTAACTTTGCAATGTTTTATTTTATTATTTTATATGTGAGGGTTTCATCTGCATGTATGTATGCGCACCATGTGCAAGCTTAGTGCCCTGTGAAGTCAGGAAGTGCAGGTTCCTCTGGGACTGTAGTTAAGGGCAGTTACAGATACTATGAGTCCCCCATTTGGGTGCTGGGACTTGAACCCGAGTTCTCTGTAAGAGCAAATGCATTGAGCCCTTACACAGCAAACTAGGATAAAGTCTTCCTCCCCTAAGTTGTTCCTTTTGAGGCACTTAAAAGAGCAGTAAGAAAAGAAACAAAAACTACTGTGTGGCTTTCACCGAACCCACTTGTTGTTTAAGTAAGACACGGAGACTTCTGTGTGGTTTAAAGCTCTTGGCATTTTACTGGGGGTGTCCTCTCAGCTAGCTACCAAAACTTATCCTGACTTCTCCGCCAACACGTCTCTCCACGTGTTCTCAAGCGTCTGTTTCTGGCTCCAACTGTCTCCCGTCTGCTTTCTTCCATGTCTTCCTTGAGTCTGCTGTGCCTCCCATGTTTCCGTGCTTCTCTCCCTCCAGGAAGTCCTTCCTCAATACTTCCTGCCCCAGCTGTGGGCCATTTGCGCTCTCTCTCTCTCTCTCTCTCTCTCTCTCTCTCTCTCTCTCTCTCTCTCTCTCTCTCTCTCTCTCTCTCTCTCTCCCACAAAAAGACACAATCTAGTCGGAACTAATCAGCAGTAGGATGACGCTGGATCCGTCTTTTACAGGTTGCCCTGTGTCAGGTGAGGAAGGGCAAGCATTTGCACACAGACAAGGGAGCTAAGCCATAGAAATTACAATACCAAAATTCTGCCAGCATTTAGCTTTCTGCTGGCACAGAATTAACAACTGAAAATTGTTCTCCTTCTCAATGGGAGAGAAAGTCACGCCAACAAAAGCAGATGAGTTGCTGCTTGTTCGAAGTGAAAGCAAATTACAATTCCATATGAGACTACCTGAAAGCATTTTGTCTTGCTCCTCCCAATGCTGTGACTCCTTTAATACAGTTTCTCATGCTGTGGTGACCCCATCCATAAAATTATTTTCTTTGCTACTTCATAACTGTAGTTTTGCTACTCTTATGAATCAGAATGTAAATATCTGGTGTGTGACCCTGAGAAAGGGTTGTGTGGGATTGAACCCACAGGCTGAGAACTGCTGCTTTAAAGCACTGGCCTTTACCTGTCTATGTATGATGTCTGGTTAAAAAATCAGTAAGCAGGAACCGTTAGAACTATATATAGTATGGCCCTTTAGGTGATACAGGAAATAACCAAGTGTCATTCATGATCCCCTAATTTCTACTATTTTCATCACAACTTGTATAATTTCTTTAAAATTCTACCAATATTTAATTCAGTGAAAGAAATAAATGTAATGACTTCAGAAAACGTTACTTTGCATATGTGAGTTAGTTTGAGTTTCTGTGCAGCAGTATGTATGTGACTTAAGCCACAAATACTGGATTCTTACAATGTTGGTGCCTGGCAAACCATGAACCAAATAAGAAAAAGCCGAAGTCTGGAGATGGTTTAAAGATGAACTTGCATTGCATCCTCTCAGGCAAATAACAAAATGAAAAGCAAACTTTTTAAAGCGTTTTCTTTAAAAAGTCATCAATAGGGCCACACTCTTATTACCTAATTGTCTCCCAAAGATCCTGTCTCTAAATATCTTCCCATTGTTATGCTGGGCATCAGAGTTCAATATTTGTTTGGCAGAGCGGGAGCCAATATTATGCTCCAATAGTCACTTCAACATGGGCCTAAGAGCTAGTATCTGGGACCTCACGTTGCCATTAGTACTTGGTGTAACTAGTTTCATTTAATTCTATGTTTTGACGAAAGTACTGTTGTTTTTATGTTTTCACTTAGAAAATCTGGATCACAAAAGTCGAACTGTTTGCTATTGTCATTTACTAATAAGAAGAAAATTAGGTACTGTCTTATTTGAAAACACGAAATTGCTGCCCAGTCACAGTAAAATAAACACAGAGATACATTTACCTGTTGTTGCTGAGAATGGAGTAATAATGTCAAAAGTTCCTGGAATGAGGAATCGATTTTGCCTTGTGCTCACTTTCTTACTTAGCTCTTGTTTTTATCCCAGCATAGATCCTTAAGTGGAAAAGAGGCCAAAATAGAAGTTATATGCAGAATTCCCATCAGACGTATGTCTGAAAACATTTTCCTCCTAAAATTAACTGAACCGAATAATTATTTGACAGTGGCTTAATTTATTCACAAGGTTGCTTTATATTGACTCCTAATTAGTGTCTAGTGTCAAAGGCAAAATACATTGTTACTAGCATTTTGTGTATAGAATTATGGCTGTCACACAATTACATATATATTCACAAACTAATCTTAGTTTTGATTAATTGAATGAGATATTGTACCTGTGCAGGGCTGCTCCCTGGGTGAGGGTATGTTTACAATTTGTTAGTCACCTTGCAAATGCAGCCTACAGATGTCAGAGAGAATGAACCAAACAAAAATTAATTTCCACTACCCAGCGGGGAAACCCCATACTTGGTAGTAGCAACTAAAACCTTTAGATGATTCATAATTTGAAAGTGTATGCTTTATCAAAGAATGAAAATTTACTTCTATTTCCAAGTGAAAACATGAGAAAAACTTCAAATGGCTATTTGTTCATAAGTACTATATGATGTGTTTTAATGGTCAGTGTGTCAGCTTTCGAATGGCTTGTGATAAGGGCCATTGGACATGTTTCTCTGTGTGGCTTTTGAACAGTGAAGACAAAATTCAAGTGAGGTATTTTTATATGTGCACTAATTAATATGTAGCCGAAGAACAACAGCATGCTGCTAGCAATATATGTTAGTGCCTCTGCCACTTTCCCCAACATCAATAAACATTTTAATATTTTATAAGGCAAACTCTAAATTTGAAAAATATATCTTAACTTTATTATTACCCAAATGGGACACACAC
Organism: Acomys russatus; assembly: GCF_903995435.1. Taxonomy (NCBI): domain Eukaryota; kingdom Metazoa; phylum Chordata; class Mammalia; order Rodentia; family Muridae; genus Acomys; species Acomys russatus. The sequence goes on along the minus strand of NC_067157.1, from coordinate 20,126,031 downwards.
ACACACACACACACACACACACACACACACACACACACACACAGACACACGCTTGGAGAGAGGGAAGGAGGGAGGGAGGGAAGGAGAGGGAGGGAGAGGGAGCGGGAGAGAGAGAGAGACAGACAGACAGACAGACAGACAGAGAGACAGAGAGACAGACAGAGAGACAGAGAGACAGACAGAGAGACATAGACAGAGACAGAAAGAGACACAGAGAGAGACACAGAGAGAGAAACCGAGACCGAGAGAGACACACAGAGACACACACAGAGAGACACAGAGAGAGACAGAGAGAGACAGAGACAGAGAAAGAGACAGACAGAGACAGAGAGACAGTGAGAGAGAGAGCGTTCAATATGAGCTACTGTGTGGTTGAGTACTTAACTCAGGAAATTATAATTTCTCACTGATAACAGTGACCTCAGTGAGGCTAAGGAGCACATGAAGGCTTTTCTGGAAAGCTGATACAACATGGATGTTTGTATTCACTGTTGGAAAGGATAAAGATTCCTGCTCGCTTCTGCTCACTGGTACATCAAAGATAAGCAGTTGCAGGGGTTCTCTGAGGATAATGGAAGGGCGGACTAATTCTGCGCTCTAATCCATCATACGTCAGGATTCTTTCTGAGTCTTAATGCTTTATCGTTGTTTTCAATTGTATCTTGACAAATGCCAGGAAAGGGGGCAAAGCATCGACAGGAAAATACTTAAATGTGCATTTGTTTCTAAGTAGCTGGAAAGAGTGGGGTATGATGCTGGTGTTTCTCTCCTCTGGCTCTCCTTTGTGTTAGTATGCTCTATGCAAAGCTATGCTTAAGTCCCCGTGGGTTTCATTTGCAATTAATGGGTTGAAACTGAATATATAAGTGTGTGCATGAGTACTTGAGAGCTGGAACTCAACTCCACACGGCAGCCTCACTGAAGCTGAAGGGAAGGCTCTTCCACAGCGTTGTAATGTGAAATAAGAGTGGTGGAAAATGAAGGTCATTGATCTTAGCTGCTTCTACTGGATCTAAAAAAAAAAAAAAAAAAAGCTATCCTTTGATGCTTAAAAATATAAAATGATGTTTTAGTGAACACGGTTAGAAATGAAAATTAAGAGTAGATTTAACGGGTTTCTTTTGGTTTGTCTATCAATAATCATATCTATGGCCATATTCTATTTGTTGTCAGGAACTATATCCCTGGATATGGTACAAGAAAAAGATTTTGGCTCTTAAATACTTAGAAAGAAAATTAACTACATAAAATGTGGAAAAATGAAGTGATATAGATAAAGAATTACCAAGGAGGAAATAATAAAGCAACAACGCTAACTACATAAAACTAATCAACAAACTTTGCTTCTAAAAACCGTATAGTTGTCAAATCTCTAGATATTTCGGAAGATGAAGAAGGAAGAAGGGGGAAAAAGACTCAGAGAAAGGCAGTGTGATGAAAAGAGTGTAGAAGTGAAATGTACCTGTGTGTATTGTATATCAAAGGGACATTTGTAGGCAAATTTATGCAAGGAATATAAAATTTAGAAACCTTAGACATATTTAAAAATAATAAAACAGAAAAAGATATATAACATCCCACCTTCCAAGATAGATAATATAGTTGATTATTACATTATATTAATGATAATATAATTGAAAATAAAAGATTTGAGCATGTGTATCAACATTAGAAGGAACTCATTACAAACATAAATGAAGATCACAATGAAATATTACCTAACATAATAAAAAAGGGACAGAAATAAAAGTGATAGAGATTACGTGTAGCATAACCCTTGTGCAGCTAATTTGGCAAAACATTGGAATTTTGGTAAAACTGAGGATGATTACTCTTGTAAGCTTAGTTTCTTGAAGTGCATGGAGCCTTGTCAAGATGTTAATTTACATATGTACCATTAGAGAAAAACCACTCAAAGCTAATTTATCTGTCTATCAGTAGTTTGGCTTTATTTTTCTTTTTGAGACAGGGCTCAATGTGTAGCTCAAGATGACCATGAACTTGTGGCAATCATTCTACCATACCCTCCCAAGTGTGTGGATTAAAAACACAGAGTGCCATGCATACAGTTTATCGGTAAAGATAAATAAGTGTTCCCCTTTCTACACATCCTCGCCAGCATGTGCTGTCACTTGAGTTTTTGATCTTAGCCATTCTGATTGGTGTAAGATGGAATCTGAGAGTTGTTTTGATTTGCATTTCTCTGATGACTTAAGATGTTGAGCATTTCTTTAAGTGTTTCTCATCCATTCAATATTCCTCTGTTGAGAATTCTCTGTTTAGTTCTGAGCCCCATTTCTTAATTGGTTTTTGGGTTTGGTGGTGTTTAATTTCTTGAGTTCTTTATATATTTTGGATATTAGACCTTTGTCAGATGAAGGGTTACTGAAGATCTTCTCCCAGTCTGTGGGCTGTCACTTTGTTCTCTTGACAGTGTCCCCTGCCTTACAGAAGTTTCTCAGCCTCATGAGGTCCCATTTATTGATTGTTGACCTTAAGGCCTGGGCTGTTGGTGTTCTGTTCAGGAAGTTGTCTCCTGTGCCAATGTGTTCCAGGCTCTTCCCCACTTTTTCTTCTAACTGTGTCTCTGGTTTTATGTTGAGGTATTTAATCCATCTAGACTTGAGTTTTGTGCATGGTGATAAATATGGATTTAATTGCGTTTTTCTACATGTAGACATCCTTCATTGCTGGTGGGAATAAAAACTTATACAACTACTTTGAAATCTATCTGGTGCTATCTCAGAAAACTGAGAATAAGGCTTCTTCAAGACCCAGCTATTCCACTCCTCGGAATATACCCAGAAGATGCTCCACCACACAACAAGGACATATGCTCAACCGTGTTCATAGCGGTCTTATTCATAATAGCCAGAACCAGGAAACAACCTAAATCTCCCTCAGTCAAAGAATGGATAAAGAAACTGTGGTACATTTATGCTGTGGAATATTACTCAGCTATAAAAAACAAGAAAAATCCTGAAATTTGTGGACAAATGGATGGAACTAGAAATGATCATACTGAGTGAGTTAACCAAGAAGCAGAAAGACTCACATAGTATATACTCATTTACAACTGGACACTAGCCCAAGTGGCATGTCATATGATAGTCTTCATTTACCAGGAGATTGGGATAGTTGTGAGGACATCCTATTGGGACTGTAGGTGAGAGAAGTATGGGAAAATGGGGAAATAGAAGGATCCAGAGGGTCCTAGAAACCTACATGAAGAACATCATGATGGGTGGATCTGGGCCCAGGAGTTCGGCTCAAATACTGCACCAAGAAAGGATAATACTTACAGTAAACATGGAACCCCTTCTCAGAGCTACCAATGGAAAAGACATTCTCCACAGCTGAGTGAACAGCGGGGACTGACTTGGATGCAAACTCTGGTGCCCCATATTTGAACACTTCCCCATGATGAGGAGTCCTGGTGGCACTCAGAGAAAGAATAAGCAGGCTACCATGACGAGGCTTGATAGCCTATGACCACTTAGTGGGTGAGGAGTTCCCCCTCGGTCACAGACGTAGGGCAGAGGAATAGGGTGAAAGCAGGAAGAAAGGAGGAACGGGAGGATACAAGGGATAGGATAACAATTGAGATGTAATCTGAATAAATTAATTAAAGAAAAAAAGAAAAAGAAAAAAGAAAAACCAAAACATAACGAATAATTAAACAGCATAAGTAAAATTTTCAGTTATAAGAGAAAATACTAAGTCCTCAAAACAAAAACTTGATTGTCTTTGAAAATGAAACAATGAGGAAATAAGAAACAAATGAAAGAATAAATAAGTGGATCATGTCATGTTCAGAAACTTCTAAGGTGAAAGATGAATAATCTTAGCTACACCTATCAACAAGGGTGCATTTTTAAAGAAATAGTGACTCATTTATGAAAGTAAGAAACCAAGGAGTATAGTTCAAAGGACTTGATCTTAAAATGTGCAAATCTAAACAGCAGAATATCATGAAAATCTCAAGAACAGAAGAGCAGTTTTTTCCAAGAGTGAATAAAATATGAGACTCACTATATCTTACCTATTATGAAAATAGCATATTAAAAGCTGACCTGAAAGATCTGAAGACACCGGGAAATGTTTCCATACATTGGAACTGGCAGGACTCTTCCTTCCTTCCTTAGTCTCTCTCTCTCTCTCTCTCTCTCTCTCTCTCTCTCTCTCTCTCTCTCTTTCCTTCCCCTCTCTCTTTCTCTTTCTTTCATTTTATTTTAGAAAAATAACCCCATAGCAAGGAAGTCATAAAACAAAATAAAAGACAGATGTGATAACATGAAACTTAAAAGCTATTTTACAATAAACAGCACAGCAGTAGGAAATGTGGCCTCCCTGCAGCATGAGAGTTTATAAACCACCTATGACAGCAGATCAATATGCACAACATGAAAGCACATTTTTCAAAGAAAACCATGCAAATGGCCCATAGGTAAGCGGGAAAAATATTAAACATAACTGGTCGTCAGGGAGAAGCAAATTAAATAATAATGACATGTCACCTCACCCTCATGAGTGACAGTCATCAATAATTAATGATGGCAAGCCCTGGCAAAGATATGGTGGAAAGGAAGTGCTTGCTCACGGTTGATGGGAGTGTGCATTGTTACAGGCACTGTGGAATAGAATGTGGAAGTTCCTAATAAAGATAAAGTGCCATGTACCCTAGAAATTTCTTTATGGGAATATTTTTAAAGGGCATAAAATTTGTCTTTCAAAAATCTGTTGCCTCTCTGCTACTCATTATGGCACTATTCAGAGTAAGTGAGGAGTGGAAGAATTCCTCGCATTCATCAACTGATGAAAGGATATTTAAGACGTTGTTTGTGGAATGCTATTTATTTATGAGAGGATGACATGATCTTATTTGCAGGAACAGGAGTGGAGATGGAAATCATTATGCTAAATGAAATAAATATGGCATAGAATGACAAGTCTTCCATGACCCTATTCCTATGTGGACTCTAAAAGAGCTGATATCACACCAGATGACAGTATAGTGGTTTTTATCAGAGACTGCAGAAAGTAGGGAGTTCTTGGGGTGGGTCTGAGGAGTAGTTGATCTATAGGAACTACAGGAGCTGGAAGTTACACTCTGTGCTTGCATAGCCTGGTGTATATTTCCTTAAACTACAGAAAATGGTTTTTGAAAGTTTTTTTTTTCACCATAAAGAAATAATAAATATATTTAACTTGAGTTATACATTATACAATGCACATATGTACTGAAATAACAAATTACTATCTGCATTTTTTATGATTTATGTATCAAACTATAAGTTTTAGTAATTTTAGTAATGAGAGGTCCTGCTGTTGCCACACTCTTCGTACCAGAATAGTAAGCAAGAATTGATAAGTCTTCTAGAATAGAGAGGTTTAGATGGACTGGGATGCTAGGGTACAGAAAGTCAAAATAAGATCCTTGAGAATAGTCTCAGCTGAACTGAATTTTTTTTTTGGAAATGTTTTTTTCCCCGATCAACAAAGTATATCAGAGCAGGAAATAGCTTTGGCTATGTGATTTTACTTTGTAAAAATATATAGAGCTGAGGCATATAATAGCTCCATTCATAGAACATTTGTCTAGCACAAAAAATGTCTTGGGTTCGATGTAAAAAAAATAAACTAGGAATAAATAAGAGAGATATTCCTATAATTTTGGAGCTTGGGATGTAGAATCAGGAGGATCAGGAGTTCAAGGTTATCCTCTACTGTGCAGTGAGAATTTTCTTTTTTGTCTGTTTTAAAATCAACAGAGACATTCAAAAGATCTCCAATGAATGCTAAGATGGAGGACTGTTGTTTTCTTAGAATGTTTGCATTTATTTTCCAGGCTACTTTCTTGGTTTACAACAACAGCAAACTAAATGACAGTTTAAATGTGCAGAAAACAATATCTTGCATTGAAGCTGCAGCTTGGATAAATGTGGCAGTGTCAAGGAGAAGTTACTCTCATAACTTCAGGGAAAATTAATGGCTGTACTAGAAATATACCCATGATCAACAGAATGGTATTCAGAAGTTACTAGTGGCTGGACAAATGCACAATAGCAAAGTAGAAGGGAAGGGAACACAGTAATGCCAGACAGATGAAATATGCAGTCAGAAAAATATATTTTCTCAGGAAGGAAAAAACTTTCCAAGTGTGTTCTGAGCTATAAAGAACTTAATAAAAATACAAAATCAATAAGACAACAGGTCAAAGGCATGGCGCTAAACGAGAATAAAATGAAAGGGGAAATTTCAGAGCTAGTAAAACAAATCAAGTTCAAAGCATCAACAGTTATAGCTCTAATAAATAAATTAGAAACAAGACAAGACCAGAAAGAGAGAAGAAATTATTGAATTTCAGCCTTGGGGGAAATGTTAGGATGATAAATTCAATAAGAAAATATAAACATAGAGGCTTAAAAATTATAGAAGATGGGCAATTCCAAGGCCAAAGACAATCTAATATAAGGACAATTGCTATCCTTGGAGGGGAGGAGAGAATCCACTTAATGGAAGAGGAAAACTATTGAAAAATATAAAGTGAGGAAATGTCTAGCAAATTTAGACAGATGCAAACATATGTCCTAAACAAATTATAGGTACAAACCCTGGAATTCTTTAGACATGTATATAAGAAAACATTCTTGTTGCTGGTAGTGGGTGGGGTTGTGGACACCCTAAGTATCAGCCAGCTCTTCAAAATAGTTTTCAATGCCATCTAGGAAGTATTTAAAATTCTAAGAACAAACAAAAATGACCTATGGATGTTTATTTAGCTGAGCTATCATTTATTCTAGAAATGACCTTTGGCAGACAGGCTTAGAGGAAAAAGAGCTCAAGGATGAACAGTGCCTCCTATAATATGTTCTTATTTACCCCTTTTAAGTGTTTGTATTTTTTGATGATTTTTTGCATGTGTTTATGTGTGTGTGTGTGTGTGTGTGTGTGTGTGTGTGTGTGTGTATGTGTCTGTGTGTGCGTACACATGAGGACAGATAACAACTTGCCCATATTGGCTCTCTCCTTCCATCATATGTGTTCCATGAATTGATGTTTGGTTGTTTAGCTTGGCAGCAGGTGTCTTTACCTGATGAGCCATTTCACTGGCCCAAGTATGTTGTTTTCTTGATATGGCTTTTAGATGAAGTGAAAGTAATCGATAAGGAATGGAATGGGAAGAGAAACTGATTTGTAGTGAGTGTCGTAGACACAATTCTACCATACTCCCAGTGCTCTCATAGCATGGCTTATCTGCTGCATGAAATCTCCTGCCATAGTGTGTTGGTGTGACTTTTAAGTATAATTGTATATTTCCTTCTTGATTAAGTTGCTGTGTTTCTCCACTGTCTGTTACTATAGCAAACACCCTAAGCAATGAGGTAAAATTATAAAGAGAAAAGATTCAGTGTGTCTCACCATTTTAGAGTTATCAGCACATCATCAGTTGACCCTATTATGACTGGGCCTGTGGTAAGGCAGAGAATCATGGTTGTGTGTGTACTACCAGAGAGAGAAGGAGAGGGGGAAGAGAGGGGAGAGAAGGAGGAGGAGAGGAGGGAGAAGGAGAGGGAGAGGGGGAGGGAAGGAAGAAGGGAGGGATTCAGGGAATGAGACAGAGAGAGAGAGAGAGAGAGAGAGAGAGAGAGAGAGACGGGGGGGGGGTGTTACCATTGTTTGCGGACCAAGTCTTTAGCACACAGGCCAGAGGACCACTTAATAAGGTATAAGCTTCTCTATTTAGTGACTTGCTCACACAGGCACTTTCTGGATGGGCTTGACTTTATCACAGTGTAATGTTTGAGAGGAATATTCCCTGACTGGCTGAAAGTAGCCATGCTATATGTCCTTGGAGGGGAACTTCGTCTAACTGCTAGCAACACATTGGGGGAAGGGTGTTAGTTCTTCAAACAAGAGTCACTGATTCCACTGGCCATATGGCAAGATTGCAAAGTTCCTGCCTTGAGTTCAAGACAGAATTCACTCAACCAGTGCTGGATTCTAGTCTACAGAGATTCTGAGCTAAAGCAACAGCTGAGTCATGCCCAGCTGGCTCCTTGCTCATGGTAAATAGTAATTGTGTTCTGAATGAGTAGTTAAAATTTTTTTGATTTGTTGTAGCTATTAGAAGGGAAGCAGTAAGCTGGTAAGTAGTGCATATTGGAAATTTGTTCATATTTCAGGTTCCTTTTCTACAATGTAACATTGTGAAGAGCAAAAGTTTTCTGACTATAAAAACACAACACTATAAAAGATAAATTATTATAAAATTCTTAAATTAAAACATATATTAATATGAAAGTATAAATATACACACAATTGAAACATAGTTGAAATATACATAGGAAAAAAAGGGAGAATATAACTTTAGATTAGAGAAATATTCAAAGCAGCCATAGTAAGCATTGGCTGAAATATAATGACTTGAAATTTTTAGCATTTATTAATATCACTGTTAGTATGGATGAAATACATGGGTTTATTATATGTGGAATAAGTACTTGATTTATTACATGAGGATGAAGAATTCAGGTTTATCACAGATGGATGAAGTAGTCAGGCTTATTAAATGAGGATGAAGACTATGAAATAAAGGCATAAACAGATATTGTTCACCAAGAGAAGATTCACGCAGCCGCCAACTGGTAATCACTCTCACAAAATGCCCTTTATATGTATGGAGCATGTTTCCGCATCTCTCAGGACACCATGTTTCTAAAGAAAATAGGAACTGTGGCTGGCACGCTGGTCAGCTTTAAATCAAGGGTCTGCTTCTTTAGTTCTGATTACTAGTCTTCTGGCTTGTTTTTTCACGAGGAAATCCAAAATCCCAATCCCAAACATGTCTGGTGAAACCAAGTCTGTGGACATAGAAAAATAATTTAATTTTGTGTCATGTGACAGATTCTTCCTGGGGAGATGCATCTGCCACACAAGACAAAGTGAGTTTTTATTGGTGTAACCAGTAGTAGTAGGGACCAAAGAGACCCCAAAATAGCACAAGGAAGCAAACCAAATCAAGTGGCTTGTTTTCCTTTTCTGGGATGAATTCATGAGAAAAAGGAGGTAAATGTTATCTAAAATTGTGATCAAGGAGAACTTTTTCTTTTAAATTTTTGAGTCAAAAACTGAAGCAGTAAAAGCTAGATATGTGGGCGACAGAGTGAATTGAATTGATGGACTGGTTCCCCAAAAAGGTAATGTGTGGAGGGTCCTAAGTTTAATGTGATCCAATTTGGAATTTAGTAAAACAACAAGGGATGAGAAAAGAAGGTAGGAACTGAAGTAAGCAGGCGGGGCTTTGAGGATCACACGTTTACTGAATGTTTATGTAAGTATAGTGAAAACAGCTGCTGGATGGTTCTCAGTAGCGTGATGACCAAGTCAGATTCCGTGGCAAGTCCTCTCGGTCAAGTATAGCGCGTGTGATCAGAGGACCAGAGAGAGCAGAGGGACGCATTATATCCCATGGGAAGAAGGCAAAGCGAGTGAGGCTGCCAGTCCTAGCGTGACGAGAGGGGGAGGCAGTGTGCACATTTAGATTACAGTGGAAGTACAATTGATAAGACTGATTTTAGAATTGATGTAAAAATAGGACTCTTGAAGATTAAGCATAATTTTTTAGGTTTTCAGAATTATTATTACACGGTGGAAGGTTCTGCCAAATGGGATGAAGGGATGAAATATATATCACAATGTCATGTGATTTAAAATGATGATGTTTATTATTATTATTTATAGGTGTGCGGGTGATTGTGTGTGGAATTAGAAGGAAAACTTTGTGAATTGGGCCCTCAGCGATCTCTTGGATAGAAATGAGCGTTTAGCTTCACTGTGATACTGAGGTGCACTTTTACCTTTTGATTTGAAAGGCGTTATGGAGAATTAGTTCTACTAGCTTTTTAACTACTAGTGGAATTCACTGTTGGAACCCTATACACTTGTTGCTTTCTTTTTAAAAAGATTCATAGCTATGGTTACCATTTCCTTAATAGACTGGAGACAATTTTGTTGGCCTGTTTATCTTTTTACAGGTTGTCTTCTGTACTGTCTGGTTTTGTGTGTCAATTTGACACAAGCTAGGGTCATCAGAAAGGAAGGAGCCTCAGTTGAGGAAGCGCTTCCATGAGATCCAGCTGTAAGGTGTTTTCTCAATTAGTGACAATGGGCGGGGCCCAGCCCATTGTGGGTGGTGCCATGCCTGGGCTGGCATCCTGAGTTCTATAAGAAAGCAGGCTGAGCAAGCCATGTGAAGTAAGTAACATCCTCTGTGACGTGCTCCTGCTTCAGGTTGCTGCTTTAAGTTTCTGCCCCGACTTCCGTTGATGAACAGCAATATGGAAGTGTAAGTCAAAGAAACCTTTTCCTCCCCAGCTTTTTGGTCATAGTGTTTCATTGTGGCAACAGAAACCCTAACTAAGATGTCTTCTAAAGAATTGCCTATTTCGAGTGGGTTGATGCATTTGTGGGTGTAATTGTTCAACGTTGCTCTTTTATTATCTTTTTAATGTTCATATAATCAGCACTCATAATTCTTCTTTCATTCCTGATAATAAAAATCCATGTCTTCTTTTTTCCTTAGTTGCTTGATTGGAGTTTTGTTGTTGTGGTAAATCTTTTGAAAGGACTAGCTATTGGTCTCATTAATTTTCTTTATGGCTTTCCTCATTTCAATATTATTAATATTAGTTCTGAAATAACTCTTATTATTTATTTTCTCCTGCTTCATTTAAGCTTATATTAGTTCTTCTTTTACTTAGACAATTAGGTTACCCCCTCCCCCACCCCCATGCCTTTTCCTAATGTCAACCAGATTGATTTGTATGGTAGTGCTCTTAGGTCAATTACATTCTCAAAATTTTTTTTTTTTTTTTTTTACTTTTTAAAAATCAATTACAGGTTTAAAAAAAGCGTCAGAAATGCTGCTGTAACTGTCTATTTCTCTTTCTGTTTGCATTAGTCTGGTCTCCCATATCTTTATGCTTTCTTTTTAGGTACAGATATATTTATTATCTCAGTGACCTTCCTCTCTTCTGTCATTATGTCATAGTCCTTGTCCTTTATAGTATTGTTTGCTCTAAAGTCTAACTTGTGTAACAGTAAGATGGCCACTGCCACTTTACTTTATTACATTTATATGTGCGCATGCACGTGTGTGTGTGTGTGTGTATTGAACTCAGATTGTCAGGCTTTGTAGCAGGAGCTTTTATTTGTTGAGCTGTCCTGGAGGCCCAACACCTGCTTGGTTTTGGTGACAGTTAATATGGTGTACCCTTTTCAGTTCCTTTATCTTTAGTCTACTTGAAGTAGCCAGTTCTTAATTGTTTTTATAGCCGATTCTCCCTTTTATACTTGATGTGTGTCCACATTAGCATTCAAAGTGATTACTAATATAAGTAAATCCAACTGTTGTCATTGTTTTCTGTTTCTTTTTTTCTGTTTTATAATCCTCCTACTTTTATTTTTTTGTATCAAACATATTATATGGTTATATTTTTGACATCTTTTTTCTAATAGTTGTGATTTCTTCTAAATTTTTAGCTATATTCTAGAGTCTATATTTTGACTAATTAAATACATTTTGAGGTAACACTATAGCTCTTCACATGTAAAAGCAATTCACAAAAGAATACTTCTGACTCTATGTATCTCTAACAATATGCTTGCTACCTATTTCTCTTGCTTATATACCATAATTACACAATATAGTTTACTATTATGGTTTTAAAACTATTTTAGAAACATTAAAAATAAGAAAAATAAAGCCTTTATTGGCCTTTATGTATGCCTTCTCTAACATTCTTCTTTTCCCAATAGATCGTACTTATTTGGCTGTTTCATATTACATTTCAGGTGTCCTTGTGTTTCTGTGTTCCTGGAGAACCTAGGCTGCAGACATTTACATATCTAGTGAACTATTTATCTACTTGAATTCTGTTAATGTGGTGATAAGTTGTTGAGAGAGGAAGGGTTCTATGATCTATGCATAGGCATTAGATTTAGTGGACGGTGTGCTCACCTTCAATAGAATTTCCTGCTTCACACCCCCCCCTTTTTTTTTTCAGTCAATCAGGAAGGAAACATGTCCTGGAGATGGACAAATGTCATTTCTCCCAGTGAGATGCTACCATTGCCTGTGTTTTCCTATAATATAGAACTCTAGGTTACTGAGCCTGCTCTTGACTGATTTCACGTTGACCTCTCCCTAACTCAGCTTCCAACAGTTGATAAAAGTATCAATCCAGAATTACCAGGTTCTTTTTTGTTTGTTTCCAGTGGTTTCTGCCTCAGAAAGGCAGCTCAAGGTTTAGTTTATTTGTTTCTTTATGTTGTAGGTTGAGGCTGCCGTGCTCTCTGTTCTCTAATGAATTCTTGTAAAATGTTTCTATTCAGTGTGTTCAGCTTTCTTAGTTGTGATGGAGTGATGACTACCACATTCTACATCTCATAGATGAAAGCTGATTTTCTCCTGTTTCTCCTGGGGGTAATAAAATTATCAAAAGAGAAACTGAATAGAGAGAAGTTGTGAGGCTTCAGATACTGTAATATTTATAGGACAAGTGTATATATATTATAATTGATTATAAAACAGGGTGGCTCTTCAGAGACAGAGTATGTGGCACCAGGACTGTGACACAGTGAAGAAAGGAAAGAATGATGACGTAGTTGAGCATGACTAATGGTTCTGACAGACCAAGCAAGGAATTCCCCAGTCAAATGTGCGACTGAATACAGATGTAATATTGTATACATGTGAGTGTATATTAGAGTTTTAAAAATGAGATAGAATGATTAAACTTTATTTTTGTAAAGAAATTAGAACAAGTAACAGGTATATTTAAGCCTTAATTATTAAAAAAACTCCAGAAAAACGTTACTAAAAGCTTGTGTACTGCTTATAAATCTAATTTGAGAAATAGAAATCAGTAACTATGATAAACTATATTTACTTATGTGTCAATGATAACATTACAAGATATTAATGCAGACCGGAATAGCTGAATATGATTTCTGTGAGTGAAATTCAAGGTATAAATTTAGAAATTCTCATTTAGATAATTAACAATTTCATAGAATGAGATCATGAGATCATCCTCTGTTTAAAAAAAAAAAAAAGGAAAGGCAACAATTCTTCCATGTAGCTGTGACCCTTACAGAACCTGACATGAGTTGCCAGTATATATAAAATGCTATAAATCTGTAACTGTCACTGGAGAAATAGCTCTGCTCCTCTACCAGGAGCACACATCCTACTTGGAGGAGAAACAGTTAAGTTATTGCACAAGAGTCTTCCTTTGAGACTAGAACCTAATTGGGCATTCTGAAGAGGCAGACCATCAAATCCAAGGTGGTAAGTCTAATTGCTTTTACTTGTGCGGTGTATACTCTGTGCATTCTGTCCCAGGATGGAGCAGGACTTCAGATGAGGTTTCTCAATTAGAGTGAAACAACCTAATCCGGCAACTTGAATTCCACAATGATATTCTGAGGCTCTACTTCTTACTGTGAAGCTGATAGACCATCATAGAACAAATTCATCATTTATTAACTACAAATCAAATCAACATTTATTTCTAAACCCAGGAGCAATATCTTCCCCAAACTAGCTATGTGAATTCTGCTTCAAGTACAACAGCTTACTTCTTAAAATGCTAAATATGAAATGTGTGCACAGTAGAGCAATCTCTACTGATTTCCAAAGCCAACTATCACCTCAGATGCCCGATTGGAGATTAGAACATGGCATGGCATAACAGGGCAAATATTAGGTGGTGTGACCAGGTGTCTTTACTCTGAAGCAGGTTTCCTGAGTTGCAAACAGAATAAGTCTGGTAAGGAGGCAATGACGAAATGTGCACATGTGGTTAAGCCATTAATAATACTCTTTTGAACTTGTGTTCTCACTTTTCTCTTAGAAATATAGTCTGTTTTTCCATATGAAGTTGAGATTTGAACTTTCAATGTCTTTAAAAAATTGGGTAGCTATTTGATAGGGATTGAATCTGTAAATTCCTTTGGTAGGATGGCCATTTTTACTATGTTAATTCTCCCAATCCACGAGCAAGGAAGATCATTCCATCTTCTCATGTCATCTTCAATCTCTTTTTTCAGAGTTTTGAAATTTTTTCAAACAAGTCCTTCACTTGCTTGGTTAGAGTGACTCCTAGATATTTTATATTGCTTATGGCTAACGTGAAGGGTGTGGTTTTCCTAATTTCTTCCTCTGCATGATTGTCATTTGTATATAGGAAGGCTACAGACTTTTTTGAGTTAATTTTGTATCCAGCTAATTTGCTGAAGGTGTTTATCAGCTGTAGTAGTTCTCTGGTAGAATTTTGGGGGTCACTTATGTACACTATCATATCATCTGTAAATAGGGATCATTTGACTTCCTCTTTTCCCATTTGGATACCCTTGATCTCCTTTTGTTGTCTTATTGCTCTAGCTAGAACTTCGAGTACTATATTGAAGAGATATGGAGAGAGTGGGCAGCCTTGCCTTGTTTCTGATTTTAGAGGAATTTCCTTGAGTATCTCACCATTTAATTTGGTTTTGGCTATTGGCTTGCTGTATACAGCCTTTATTATGTTGAGGTATGTGCCTTGTATCCATGATCTCTCCAAAACTTTAAACATGAATGGGTGTTGGGTTTTATCAAATGCTTTCTCTGCATCTAAGGAGATGATGATGTGGTTTCTTATTTTCAGTTTGTTTATATGGTGGATTACATTGATGGATTTCCGTAGAAGAATGGATAAAGAAACTGTGGTACTGTCCCCAGATGGGAGGCCTGGTGGCACTCAGAGGAAGGATAGCAGACCACCAAGAAGAGACTTGATAACCTATGAGCATATACAGGGGAGGAGGTCCCCTTAGTCCAGTCATAGGGGAGGGGAGTAAGGGGAAATGGGAGGGAGGGAGGAATGGGAGGATACAAGGGATGGGATAACAATTGAGATGTAATATGAGTAAACTAATAAAATATATTAAATTAAAAAAAGAAATATAGTTTGAGTGTTTTTGTTTTTCTGTGAGTGTATATAGTGAGGTATGGCTTTCCCTTGGATGGTCCTTTCTCATATTTTAATATTAGTCAGGATCATCTCTTTGTGTTTTTACCCTCTTATAAATTTTTTATAAAGGACCTACCATGAATAGTTGTTTATATTTCCATGACTCTTATTTTCTCATTTTTAAATCATCTGCAAGCTTTATGAGTTCTTGTGATCATGTGTAATCTTTCCTTTCACTATGTAATAGTGAAGAGACACTGACACAAGGACTATATTTCCTAAGAGATTAAAATATCTATACAAGTAATTTCTACATCTTAAAACATAACTCTGACACAGCATGATTTTATTTTTCTTTGGATACACAAGAGATAAAGCTCTATAAAATTCCAAAGAGAGGATTATTAAACTTTTATCAGCTAAAATCAATAGCAGAGATAACACCAGGAGCCTAGGGAAGGATATGGCTAATCCTCTGGGAAGAGAAAAGGTCATGTTATTTGAAGAAATTTGGCTAAATAGCATTTTAAATTCATTTGCTACATACTTAGTTACTGCTTTCCAGATACGGTACAGAGAAAAAAATTCCTTTTACTAGCCGTCTTTCTGACTCTCCATGCCAATTGTGCTTTGCGTCTTACACAGTATTATTATTTCAGTCTTTAAAATGTAAGTAAAACAATAGAATTCAAAAGCAAGAATTCATGTCTAAGAAAAAGAAAAACTGAAGGAAATATCAGCAGCCACCCTGGTGTCGGATCTTTCTTTTGTCTGAGTTCAACTCTTCATTAATAAAAGTGGTGTATTGCATTAATCTTATCTTATAAAGACACACCTTGAAATGGTAATTAATAACTTCTGATTCCTTTTTTTAAAAATTACTTATTTTTATTGTTAATTTGTTCACTTTACATCCTGATTATAGCGCCCTTCCTCATCTCCTCCCTGTCCCACCCTCTTCCCTCCTCCCATTTCCACCCTCCGCTGGTCCTGAGAAAGGTAGAACCCTCCTTTCCTTCCATCTGACCTCAGTCTGTCAAGTCTCATCTGGACTGCATGTATCCTCTTCCTCTGTGGCCTGGCAAGGCTGCCTTCACACATTATGGGACCCACAAGGAGACTGTGCTGCCTATCTACTACATCTGAGCAGAGGGTCTAGGTCCTCATGGTCCTTGGTTGCTGCATCAGTCTCTGCAACCCCACCCCCCTCACCCTGCCAGGATTTGTTGGCTCCATTGGTCTCCTTGTGGAGCTCCTGTTCCCTCCAGGTCATTTTATTCCCCAAATCTTCCATAAGACTTCTTGTGCTCCACCCCAAAGTTTGGCTGTGAGTCTCAGCATCTGCTTACAGCCCCTGCTGGGTGGAGTCTTTCAGAGGAGCTCTATGGTAGGTTCTTGTTCTGTTTCGCCTTTCAACCACTTCTGGTGTCTCTTCTCTTTGCCATTCTGAATGAGAATTAAGCATCCTCTCCAGGGGTCCTTCTTGTTTATCTTCTTTATGGCTCTGTATTGTAGTGTGGTTATCTAGTATTATTTGGCTAATATCTGTTTATAAGTGAGTACATACTATGTGTGTCTTCTGTGTCTGGGTTACCTTACTCAGGATGATCATTTCTAGTCCCATACATTTGCCTGCAAAGTTCAAGATTTCCTTGTTTTTTTAGTAGCTGAGTAATATTCCATAGTGTAATGGACCACAGTTTTTTTTTTATCCATTCTTTGACTGAGGGACATCTAGGTTGTTTCTAGATTTTGCCTATTACAAATAAAGCTGTTAAGAAACATAGTTGAACAGATGTCCTTATTGTGTGGTGGAAGATCTTTCAGGTGTATGCCCAGGAGTGGAATAGCTGAGACTTGAGGTAGCACTATTCCCAATTTCTGAGAAAGTACCAGATTGATTTCCGAAATGGCTGTATAAGTTTGCACTCCCACTAGCAATGGAAGAGCTTTCCCCTTTCCTCCACGTTCTCGCCAGGATGTGCTGTCACTTGAGTTTTGATCTTAGCCTTTCTGAGAGATGTAAGATGGAATCTCAGAGTCATTTTGATTTGCATTTCCTTGATGACTAGGGATGTTGGTCATTTCTTTAAGTGTTTCTTAGCCATTGATATTCCTTTCTTGAGAATTCTCTGTTTAGTTTCTGAACCCCATTTTTAAAATTGGATTATTGGCTTTGGTGTGTTTAATTTCTTGAGTTCTTTATATATTTGGATATTAGCTCTTTTCAGAAGTAGGGTTGGTGAAGATCTTTTCCCAGTCTGCAGGCTGTCATTTTGTTCTGTTGACAGTGTGCTTTGCCTTACAGAAGGCTTTTAGTTTCATGAGATCCCATTTTTTAATTGTTGATCTTAGATGCTGAGCTATTATTGTTCTGTTCAGGAATATAAGTAAGATTATCAAAAATGTTTTCTTTATAGAATGGTAAATGTCAGCAATAAATGAAATAGCTGAAATTTCACAATTCTGAGAAGTAGCATGAAAAGCAACAAAAATGAAAACTTTCATTTTTTTTTAAATGAAGAACATGAAAACAGTTTTTTCCTCCAAACATCTTTGGTTTGAATGCCTTTGGTGTTAATAGCATGGCCTCCGTATCAAAGCTTCAGCACAGCATTCATGAACACATTTACCATGCACTGACCTTTGCTTTACAGCTCCAGGGCTCTGTTTATTAAGCCATCCTGGATAACTAAAGGGGTTGAAAATAACCCATTTTTCCAAATGCATTTTGCCCTGACTTATGTTTGTGCTTTTTCTCTATCATGGGAGCAATATTGGAGTTTTTAGTTTGAACAAGTATGTTTTGGATCAACATATAAGCCCACAGATATTATCCTTTTATCAGTGAGGATCTGTGCCTGAATAATAGCGCAAGGACTCAAAGCCTGGATGCAAAGGTAGGTTGTTCATGTTGGGTAGAAAAATGCATACCCCATGAACATAAATAAACAAAATATTTATTAGCTAACAAAACATAGTGAGAAGTGTCACAAATATGTGTTACCTCAAAGGGTCTTCAAGTAACTATTTGCTGCTTTCCTTTCCATTACTGGTTAGGCTATCACTCTTATTTCAAGTTTTCTTTATTTTTCCTAACTTAGTCTTTTACTTTACGTAGGTGAGTGATTGTCTACATGTATGTATGTGCATCAATCACATGGATCCCCTGTACATGCAGATGCCAGAAGAGGACATTGTATCATGAGCTGTGTAGATGAATTTTAATCCAGCAAACATGGCTACTCTGGCTAAAATACCAATAAGCTCTTAGCACACACTTTAATCTCTCTTGCTGGAACATAGACACACACTTAGTGCATAACTTTAATCCCAAATAATGAAAGTGAAGTTAGTTGTAGAAGAAAGAGCTGATATTGAAGTGTTTCTAATTGAGAGGCAGGAAAATGGACTAATCAGAGAAGTATTTGACAGAATAGGATATTCCAACCCTTGCAAGAACAGAAAGGAAGGAGAGACAACTTAAGAGAGGGTAGCACAGAGGGAGAAGAAGATGAGGCAGTTTTATTAGGACAGTTGTACAGAGAGAGACAGGAGAGAGAGAGAGAGGAGAGAGAGGAGAGAGAGGAGAGAGAGAGAGAGAGAGAGAGAGAGAGAGAGAGAGAGAGAGAGAGAGAGGAGAGAGAGAGAGAGAGGAGGAGAGAGAGAGAGAGAGAGAGAGACATAGGTGAAGAAAGAATAGCCAGGGAATGAGAAGAAGCTGAAGATTAGAAAAGATTGCCAGAGTTAGTTTAGGCCAAGCAGAGCTATTCAGTCAGAAGCTGAGACAATACAGTTTGAATCAGCCAGCTTGGAGAGGAATTTGAGCCAGAATAGCTGAGCTGATCCAGCATCCTGAGTTCAGAAACAGCTATAAATGGTGAGCTTATTCAATAAGTCTCAGAGGCTAAAAACATTCCAGTCCTAAATTAGATTGTACAGAAGCTAGAAGCTTCCAGGACTAGGCCTGGGTTAGCAGACAGAGGCAGAAAGCCTCAGAGATGACAATTACATTAGGAGATAAAAGTTTACCAGAGCACCAAATACTTGTAACTGCTGAGCCACCTCTCCAGCCCTCACTTCCAAATTTCTTATATTGTACTATATTTGTTATAGTTTTAGACATCTCTTAAGCCTATATATTGTTTCAATAAAATATTAATCCAACACTTATTATAATCCCAGAGAATGGTGGAATATGAGCAAATAAAGCACAAATGTACAAATTAAAATTTACACCAGCCTTGGAAATATAAAACCCACATGAATGCCTTCTCACAATAAACAGGATGTGATTTAAGAATGTCTTTTGCATATAATTTCTTCATATCCTTCTCAAAAATCTATGAATTGGTGTCTTGGAATACCTTGACAGGTAAAATTTAGAAAGGCTGCTAATAAAAAGATGTAAATCTCTATGGGAACCCTAGTGGCTTATGAGCCAACATTCATCTCCCAGTTTGACTAATCAGGGTGCATACATCCCTTTCAGACATAATAGCTTGGAATACGGGTGAACTCAGTCTCTTCTTCTACTGAATAAATAGTTACCCAGGAAACACATTATATCTTCTTTTACAGAAATTCCGAAGAAGCAGATGCTATTGTTATCACAATTTATAGACCATGATGCAGAGATTTAAAAAGATGAAGTAGCTTGTTCCAAGACATGTAGGTTATAAATGTCAAACTGGGAGTTGAATGGTTTGTGCCGCAGTGTGCTGTGGCCCATGGTTTCAGCACTTCGGTGGTGGACAGTTCCCTATACTTAGCTGCTCCCTTCTCCAATACCATAAAAGCCCCCACAGTCTATCAGGCATGATTTGCTAAGCATGGATGAATTAACCTCCTTGGGGTCAGCTTTAACTAATGAATATAAAAGGCAGGGTGTCAATTCCTACTCTGTAGCGCTCCTCTCTGCTTCTTCATGGAGCCCTTTGTGGAACTGAGCTCAGCACCTCTCCAGAATGAGAAATAGCTCATTCACACTTCCTTACTTGTCTTCGCCTCTCCCTTTGATATCTCAATTATTCCGTTCTTTCTTTCAGTCAGATCCTAACAAATCATCATACTTAAGACTTTATCCCATTCTTTACTTGGAGTGAGAAGAGTTCTTCAATTAATAAAATATTTTATAATTTATTTGCATATAGAAATATGTTGTGCACCATATGCAACTAAATTACATATGTGTATATATATACATACAGATATAAATTATGCAGATAAATAAAGACATGGAATAACTTGATTAGCATTGTCAATGGTATTTTGTAATAATAATATAAAATATACTAATTTTGAGGAGGACAATTCAAGTCATTTCTTTCCCATAGCGTATATGTTATGAATTGTATTTGAAGAAAAGTTTTAGGAAAAGCAAGCTCATTTGTTCTCTCTGTTGCGATTTTGTTATTAATAAGGCTTATTTAAGGCAACTAAAACTTTTTTTGAGTATAGATGCTTATGTTGTTTGGACAATCATAGCTATATAAGAGAACATTTCTATACTTTAGATGAAAATAATAAATGTCCTGTCTTACCAGTTCTTGTTGCTTTGATAAGATGTCAAGACTTAGGAAAAGAATGATTTATATTGGCACAGTTTCTGCTCTCAGCCCATTATGGCAGTGAAGACGGAAGGAGTTTGAAGCAACTGGCCATGTTGCATCTACAGTCAGGAACAAGAAGTCAATATCGTGGTGGTCTAGCTGGCTTTCTTTGTCTTATGAAGTCTGAAAACCAAAACTAGAAAGCAATGTCACCCTCTTTTAGGGTGAGATTTCCTCTTTAATAACTTGATCAAGGTATAGGCATCCCTTATAGGCATGCCCCCAAACCAGCATAGTTAAAAATCCCCCACAGGTGGCTTACCTCCTGGGTGTTAGGATCCTGTCAAGTTAACAGACACAGTGCTTCACAACAAATAACACATTTCTTATGTATTTACATAAATAATTGAAACACTATAAGACTTAAATTCATTATGTAACTATACTTTTTCTGAGTGTTTTTGTAGGTGTAATTTTTTTTTTTTTTTTTTTTTTCTTTTTTTTTTATTAATTTATTCTTGTTACATGTCAATGTTTATCCCATCCCTTGTATCCTCCCATTCCTCCCCCCCCCCCATTTTCCCATTATTCCCCTCCCCTATGACTGTTCCTGAGGGGGATTACGTCTTCCTATATATTCTCATAGGGTATCAAGTCTCTTCTTGGCTACTTGCTGTCCTTCCTCTGAGTGCCACCAGGTCTCCCCCTCCAGGGACATGGTCAAATGTGAGGCACCAGAGTACGTGAGAAAGTCATATCACACTCCACTCAACTCTGGAGAATATTATCTTGACTGTTTCGATACCAGACATACCCACATATACATTGTTGAAAATTTTGGCAAACGCCAAAAGAAAGACATAATAACATTAATTAGTAAGTACTAAGTAGCATTGATGAAGTACTTATATACAGCAGACATTGTGATCATTGTTTGAGACATGTCACCTCACTCAGATTCTCTTATTCCTGCATTTGAGGAATCTGAATTTCAGAGAGCAAATGGCATGCCTAAGTCTACTAGGGGGCAGCTCAGCCTAAAAGTGGGGTCATAACCCTATGTCTTTAAAGTTCAAAGCCTGCTCTTACTGCAAATCTAATGATGAGGTTGGTAAGTACAGAAGGAAAAAGAATGAATTGATTGGCAAACAATACTTTCTTTGGACTGAAAATAGATAGGTCTATGACTAATTCTGAGCTCAAGAATTTTGTCTAACTCTAAACACAGCTCAATTATGGTTATGCACAATAACAGATGGACATGGAAACCCAATACTAAGACCAAATCTGTGTCTCTAGAAACGTTTTTCTGTTTGCATAAAGCTACCCATAGAGCAATTTGCTATGAAAATGCAGGGCCATGCCTATTCACTTCACACCTGACCAGGCGGTGATTTCAGACGAGCTAAATTGGAAGAGCCATGTTCAGAATAGATAATTGGCTAGCAGGAATTGGTGGCTATTAGTTTAAAAATAAGAAATAAACACTGAGAGCTGTGAAAGTCATTTAGATCAGGCCTGGAATTGTACATACATTTTTCATAAGGTTCAAATAAAAATCATTAATTTGGGAACTAGAGCAAGGCTTACTGTTTCTTTGTCTGTTTAGATTAAACTAAAAATGTTTTATTTATATATTTGTTTTTTCAAAATTCTTTAGGTATAATTGACTAAAGAAAACAGTATATATGACAAAGCACAGTATGATATTTTGGTACATGTTTGCATTGTGAGATGCCTAAATTGAGTTGGTCAACATACACAGTGCCTCACAGATGTAGCATTTTTAGGACAAGATATGTATGAAAACACTGAAGATTTCTTAGGAACATTTAAGTATGTCACTACAGTGTACAGTAGATATCCTGATGTGTATTTGATACAATGGAAAATCCACATTAGTGTCTTATTCCTGCTGCCTTAGAAGGGCCACTATTTTACCCTTTATTAATGTAAAATTGTCTTTTCTAGATTCAACATATAAATGATGTCATGCTGGTTTTCTTTCTGTAGCTGGCTTTCGTTAAGCATAAAGTGTTTGCATTCCTTTATGTTATTGTGAATCACAGGGTTTCTTTTTGTAACTAGGGCTGAACACTATATTACTTCTATATCTATTTGCCACTTGGTTCCATACACCAGCTACTGGGAGTAGGATATATTTTTCAACTTATTGTCTTCATTTCTGTTTGCCATATGTCCACTAATAAGATTTCTCAATGATATGGAAGCTTTATTTTCATTTTTTTACAAAGCCATTTTTTTTCTTTTTCCACAGTAGAGATTGAAATTTCCACTGGTCCTAGAAACCCACAGGAAGAACATCATGATGGGAGGATCTGGGCCCAGGGTGTCTGCTCAAACTACTGCACTAACCAAGGACACAAGTAGTAAACATTGAACCCTACTCTGATCTAGGCAATGGTCAGGACATTCTCCACAGTTATGTGGAGAGCAGGGACTGATCTATATGAACTCTGGTGCCCCATATTTGACCACTTTCCCTTGGTGGGGAGGCCTGGTGGCATTCAGAGAAAGAATAAGCAGGCTACCAAGATGAAACTTGATAGCCTATGAGGCTATCCCCCTCGGTCATAGTCCTAGGGGAGGGGAATAGTGTGAAAGCGGGAGGGAGGGAAGAATGGGAGGATACAAGTGATGGGATAACAATTGAGATGTAATCTGAAAAATTAATAAAAAAGAATAAAACATACTTCCAATGGACAAATTCTCTACTGGTAGTATGTAAATATTCCTTTTTTAAGAATTAGAATCTCGGGCTGATGTGGTGACTCATGGCTTTAATCCCAGCAGTCGGGAGGCAGAGGCAGGCAGATCTTTGTGAGTTTGAGGTCAGCCTCAAAGGAAGTCCAGGGTTTTCAAGGGGAGTCCTGGACAGTCATGTTTACACAGAGAAACCCTGTCTCAAAAAATGAAAACAAAACAAACAAACAAAAAAGAGTAAAAATTTCTATCACTTTGTCTCTTTTGCCTTTTCATTTTAAAAATCCTTTTAATGAATATTATTTAAGATAATTAAATGAGATAGAATATATTAAACTATTCAATCATTTTTTACGTTTTTTCTTTCATTTTTGAGATTATAATATGATTCAGTTTTTTTTCTCTTCAGAAACCTTCTATATATGCCCCATTCTCTGTCAAATTCATGGCCTTCTTTCTATTAATTGCTGTTTCACACACACACACACACACACACACACACACACACACAGACACACACACTCCAATTTACAACCTTCTTAGTCTGTAAATGTTACTTGTATGTATATCTTCAGGGATGACTACTTAGAATCAGGTAGCCAATTGATATGCTCTTTGGGGAAGACTTTTCTCCTGCTTTTAGCATTTCTTTATTGGCTGTAGCTGTTTGTGTATTGTTGAGGCCTCATGATCTTTCCCCCATGCACTTTACAATTCTATTGTTCTTGTCTTTGTTTCTCTCATAAGAGTGATGGTAACAGTGATGAGAACACATCTCCATCTCATAGTGGTTTAAAAACTCAAATAATAGCTAAAAATTAATCACTGAATAACTGGTAATATTTGAATATGTCTTTATACACTTGTTGGCCATTTGTAAATTTTCTTTGAGAACTATCCATTTAGTCATTTGTAATTTCACTATTTGTTTCTTGCTGTTCAGTTTTTGGAGTTGCTCATCCATTTTTTTGACATGATCTTTTGTCACATGTATAGTCTACAAATATTTTATCAGACTCCATAGGCTGTCTTGTACTTCAGTGGTCAGTTCCTTGGCTCTGTAGATGCTTTTCATTTCATGTAACCTCACTTGCCTATTTTGGTTATGTTGCCTGTATTGTTGGCCTCAGGTCCAAATATATCTTTGCCCAAATATCATCAATGAGATTCTTCCTGCCTGTCTTCTAGATGTTTCACCATTTCAAGATTTATGCAGTGAAGCTTTTAATCATTTTGAGGTTGCATTTTCTATATGATGTCAGATAAAGGTCTAATTGTCTTTCTTTTGTGTATGTGGACATTCATTTTTAGCAATGCATTTATTAAAGTGATCCTTCCCTGCCATGTTTCTTTGCACTATTATTGAATATCAATTCACCAAAAATGGGCAGATTTATTTCTGGATTTTCTTTATT
The DNA here is from genome assembly GCF_903995435.1 of Acomys russatus. NCBI lineage: Eukaryota > Metazoa > Chordata > Mammalia > Rodentia > Muridae > Acomys > Acomys russatus. Next base: position 20,101,323 of record NC_067157.1, on the reverse strand, counting down.
CATTCATAAGTATCAAGCTGTTTTGATTATTATAACTTTGAATATGTTTTGAAATTAAGTACTCTGTTCCTGCAGCTTTGCTCATTTCCTCAAAATAGATTTGAGTATTTGGAGCCTTTCGAAGTATAAATGAATATGAATACAAAGATCATTCTTCTGTGTATATGAACATAAGCCACTAGAACTTTTTTTTAGGAAATTCATTTAATATATAGATGATGTTGGGTACTAATGACCCTAGAAACAATATACTTTATTCCAAGCCATGGATATGGGATCTGTTTCCCATTATTTTTGAATATTTTCTGATTTTTCTCCCCAACAGCTCATGTGCTAGTTAATTTTGTCAACTTCTAGATTCACCTGGAAAGAGGGAACTTCAGTAGAAGAATTGCTTCATTAGAATCAAGCATTTTCATTGATGTGAGAGGGCTCAGCATTCTGTGTGCAGTGCCACTCCTAGGAAGCTCTGGGTTGTATAAGAAAATAGGTTGAACAAGCTATGGGGGACAAAGGATGTAAACAGTAATTCCTCTGTAGCTTTGATTCAAGCTCCTGCCTTGAGCTCCTGCCTTTGCTTTGATCAGTGATAGACTATAACCTGTAAAATTAAACAATGCCTTTCCTTTCCAGGCTTGATGTGGTCAGCTTTTTATCACAGTAACAGAAAGCAGACTAGCACAGTGAATTATAGTTTCCAGTATATAGGTATTTTACTTCCTAAATTAAATATATTCCTAAAGATGCTGCTTTATTTGTTGATAAATGAGTTTTTCCTTTGATTTTTTTTTTGAATCAAGATTTCTGTGTGTGTCCCTATCAGTCCTGAACCTCATGTTGTAGACCACACTGGATTCACACTTAGAGATCTGCCTATCTCTGCTTCCCACATATTCGGACTATTGGCATGCATCACCACACTCAGTTTAAATTACTTTATTTTTAACTTTCTTTTTTTTCCCCTACTTCTTCAATGGACCTAAAAGCTCATGTAATCGAAGGAATTTGTAGTTTGAACTCATATAGGTTATTCTGCTGTTGAAGAAGGCCTAGAGATTGTATCTAAGTCTTAGAACACAGGGGTCATCTCAGAGCTTGAATCCTCAGGTGCTATCATACAAGCAGAATCAATAAAGTCCTATGTT